>NW_007790549.1:0-563 GCF_000696425.1 Galeopterus variegatus
TCTTGTTCTACAGGCTCTAGAGTTTGAGCTTTATTAACTTTTGGTGGCGTACTTTCTTGGTTTTTTGCATTTCTGGTATCTTTTTATTGATATTTATTCATTTTGGTAGGGAGTTTCACTGTGCACAGGTTTGACCTTCTGGCTAACTAAGGTATGGCTGTGTTTGTCAATTTGGTTTGCCTACTCTGTGACTGCTCAGATGGCCCTTAGTGTTCTATATGTGTGTTTGCCTCGGGACTTGAGCCTTACCGGGAAGTTTCCTCTCTGGTCAGCTCTGGGAGTTCTCCCTCTTCCTTGAGTTCTGGCCCTGGCAGCTGGATCCTGTCCTGCCAGCCCGGCAGTGTGTGTGAGATCTGTAAGTCTCCACCTCGCTATCCGGGTGTTTCCCCTCTCTGTGTGCACTTGATCAGGCCTCCCGGAGGGTGCGTCTTTTTTTCCAAGACTCCTCCTCCTTTGCCAGACCCCTCCCTTCTCTGTGCGCTCAGTACAGGGCTGGGGCGTGTCTTCTGCAATCCTCATCTCTCAGCCCCGCCCGGCCCCGAAGGGGTCTCAGGCCTCCACCA
>NW_007790549.1:573-805 GCF_000696425.1 Galeopterus variegatus
GTCAAGATCCTCTCTGGGCCTCCCACCTTCCCCCCAGTATTTCGGCCCCCTGTGTGGTTGAGTTATCTCCCACACCAGGGCGTGAGCACCCCGGGGGAGGATCCCACAGCACACAGTTCCTCTTTGAATCCCCCCGGCATGAGACAGCTCGGCGCCCTCAGGCTGTCAGCACTCCGGCAGGTTCAAGCGGGCTCGGGGGCACCCCGGTCACCCCTCTCCCAACCAGAAATCA
>NW_007790550.1:0-1985 GCF_000696425.1 Galeopterus variegatus
CATGTATCAGACAAGGAAGAGGTTTTACGGGCGGGGATGATGGAGGGACAGGTTATGGAGTGGAAGTGGGAATCTAGAAGGTGTAGCCTGGACAGTGGTATTTGAGTTGGGTTTGAATGAGAGAGAGAATTGAGGCAGCATGCACAAAGGTGCAGAGACTGAAGAAACAGTATGCTTCAATTTGACTCTGAAATATTAAGGCAGTAGAGACACATACGTCTGTAAATTTCAGGTCTTTAAATTCAACCTGAGGAGATTATGCATAATCTTATCTAATTTGGTAAATAGTAAGATGTGATTGATTTTTTTTTCCCATAGGGAAGTGTCAATATTGAACATATGCTATTGTCTATGACCACAAGGATGTCTCTGATGTGTGGTGTGGTGTGGGTTTAGGGCAAGAGGGTGGGGATGGAGTTTGGAATTCAAGAAACCAAAAATAAAATGTAATATAAGTTCCTCAATAAAACTGTGTAAATGTTTTTAATAATAGTGGGTGTTGGTAACAATGGTAAATCCAAGTAATACAAATTTATTTAAATGATACTTCACTACAGAGTCCTTAATGGCTCACACACTCCAAAACGGTTCAGGCTGAGTCCGTCAACTAACTTTTCTGCTAGAAATTTTAGTCACATCTATTGAAGCGCTACAAAGGGTGAATAGTGAAAGTATGACGAGTTTAAAAATATGCTCTTGCTTTAGATATACAGAAGTTCTTTTTTTTTTCTTTAAAATGTAGTATTTCCTATTCTTCCACATTCTACATTTTAAATCTCAATGACAAGGATATAGTTACTGAATACTCATGAACACTTTATAAGCATTTTGCATGCACTAACTTATTCAGCCCTCAAAACAAACCTATAAGTATTATTATTATTATTTTGATTTTATAGCCGGGGCAACTGAAGTATGGGAAAATCAAAATGTCTTGTCCAACCTTCCACAAACAGAATGAAATGGCACAGCCAGGATTGGAATCTAGACCACCTTGTTCCAGAGCTCACACTGTTACTAATATACTGCTTCGTCAACCCAAAGTGGAGGGAAATTACTGCCTAAATTTCATTTCTCTCCAAAGACTAAAACTTTGGATTCCTTATTAATTTGCTAGATTTGCTGTTAATCAGTCAGAATCCCAGCACTCTCGAATAAGAAGAGAGCTACAAGGCATGTGATCCAACTTCCCATTCCTCGCAGTAAACCTCTTCATAACACTGTGAAGGATGATTTCCCCTCCTCCTCATCAACACTTTAAATAATGAAAGCAAATCACTACTTGAGGAGGTCCATTCTGCTTTGGAGCGGCTCTGTTTGAAATGTGTACCACCCTAAATCATCTTTCTTCCCTTGTGTGGAGCTCTGCTAAGCTACAGCTAAGGCTAATATCTTTAATCCTGTCGACACAGCCAATTGTAGCACTCTTATCCTGTTCGTGACGCCAATTGTAAAGCTAGGTGACCACACTAGTTGTCATGGCTCTTTTACCTGCCCTGGTAATCCTGCACCGACTGGGCTGATTGTTGAGCTAGGCCTGGGTCTGGAGCTCACAGACCCGTCAAGCCCATTCACAGACTGGGTCACAAACGCTTCATATACCAGGCTGGGTCACCAGACCCCACATATGCCAGGCTGGGTCACCAGACCCCTTCACGGAGGTCTATGAGCTAGGTAACCTGCCAAAAGGTCCCTGGAGCCATAGGTTGGAAAGCATGGCTGCTGCACAGGGCGGATACCCAAGGCTGACACCCGCCTGCCTGCTTCACTGAAACTCTCTCTCTCTCTCTCTCCCCCTCTCTCTCTCCCACCTCCCTCCCTCCCTCTCTCTCTCTCTCAAGAACACAAGAATAGCAACAACACTAAAAAGATATGTTGGTGTGCATGCACACTAACTCCACACACATGCACACAATTTGCTTATAAAGGATGTGCTAAAACCACACCCAACTGGACCCAAGGCGAGGGCCCTGACCAAACTATTC
>NW_007790551.1:0-1985 GCF_000696425.1 Galeopterus variegatus
AAAAAAAAATCTCTTTCTGAAAAAGAGCAAGGCTTGTTTAGAGAGATGGTGGCAAACAACAAAAGACTCCAATAAGAACCAAAAGTGGTTGCCTCTAGGGGTTGGCACATGGGGTGAGAGGGCTTCTTGGGAGATTACTGTTTTGTAACAAGCCTCATATAAATTATGTGCTCTACAACTAAAACTCAGTTTTAAAAGATCAATTTTTGCCATAAACGTTAATCTATCCATAAGGACTGAGTTGGGTACATACATGGAACAGACAGTGATGAGCTCATAACTGTAGAAACTGCCAGGATCTTTGAGAAGTGAGTAGCAAGGGGTCATGTTATTATAGTGGTAGGAGATTCCTGGCTATGGAGGGAGTGCAGCTGCTTAACATGAAGGAAACAAACCCAAACTGCACCAGATGAGATACTGAAACCAACAAGGAGGTTGTAATATATGAGGTGATACATTTATATTTTAAAGTAAATATCTGATAGCAGGTATTAGAGAGCTGCTTGGGTTTACTTTTAGAAAACTTCCTAGTGGACATCTCTTGCTTATTTCAATCAAGATAAATTCAATCTGATAAAAGTAGTCTGTGAAAAATGGCTATTGAAAAGTACAGAGTTTGAAAGCCATAAGAACAGTTTCCTGAAATATTAAAAACTGGTTCTTTTTTCTTAGAAATTGAAACACAATTGATTGTACAAATCTGTGGGGTACAGAGCTGAATATCGAATACCTGTGTGCAATATGTGATGCTGAAATCAGGATAATTAGTATATTTATCATCATACAATGCAATCATTTTTTGTGGCCCTTTACCAAAAAACTGATTTCACTAAAATATTTTAAAATTGGGAAATCAGCACATTTATGGCCTTTCAAAACATTTGCATAAAAGATTTAATACAAATGAAAATAAAACCCACCTTCTATAAGCTTCATTTTAAAGCTTTAGAGAAGTGTGATGGTTTCATGCCCAATTTTCCTTTGCATCTTAAATTCTAACCCAACTGCTAGCTGACCTGAAGAAAATCACTTCACTTCTCATGCTTCCATCATTTCCCTTACCTCTTGGAGCTTGTGACCTACCTCACAGATTGTGGGGTTACATGGTAATAATAAATGTAAGATGACTTAAGAAATACAAAAGCAAGCTTAGAAGACATATCACGCTTAAACTAACCTGATCATACCCATCAAAATGTGATGTGCATGCGCTGTGAGTAAACACATAGTCTATTTTCTAGAAATCACAGAAAGCTTATATCTCTTCATGTGAAAATGATTTTTCACCTTTTATACAAGCCCCCATTCATCCAAAAATTAAAAAAAAAAAAAAACAACCAACAACAACAAACCTGAGAATGATTTAACAGGACTTTCAACTCTGAAAAATCCAGCATCAAATACTATTTTATCAACTTCCTTTGGTATCACAGAGGCTGCTGCCTCAGTGTGTTCTTCCTGCTTAATTCTCTCTCTCATTGCATTTTTTATGGCAGCTAGGCGTTTTCTAGCAGCAATTCTTCCACCATCATCCCGTTTTGGTTTATTCCCTATATCTGAAACAATTTTTTTCTACAAAGAGAAATTATGACATTTATTAAAGCTGTTTTTTACCATTCTATAAAAAAACATGATAAATATATACAATTTTTATTTGTCAATTAAAATTTTTTAAAAGAAAAACAAAGTATACAAAAAATATTTCACACATTCATCATGTCTTTATCAAGTTCATAGTATGTGCCTAGTATGGGGGTAAAAAGGTACAAGACAAAGTTCCTGCCCTCAAGGAGTTTACAGCTTAGTGGAAGAGCTAGCTAAGGACACTAAGAAGGATGAATGTCAAGTTAAAGATAAATTCAGGGGCCGGCCCGGTGGCGCACTGGATAGTGTGCCGCTTGGGAAGCGCGGTGGCGCTCCCGTCCAAGGGTTCGGATCCCACGTACAGACCGGCTCCCACTCACTGGCTGAGCGAGGCGCGGGAG
>NW_007790552.1:0-1985 GCF_000696425.1 Galeopterus variegatus
AGATTGTGGGTGATAATGATGTATCAATGTAGGCTCATCAATTATAACAAATGTACCACTCTGGTGGGGGATACTGATTTGGGGGGAGGCTGTACATGTGTGGGGGCTGGGGATATATGGGAAATCTCTATACCTTCCTTTTAATTTTGCTGGGAACCTAAAAGTGCTCTAATAAACAATCTGAAGAACGAAAACCTTATCAACAGAAAATTTCACATAACCCATGCCATTTATGAACACTCAATTATCAAGCACTGACATTACAGAAACCTCTACATAATTTGTCAGCAAATCTTCCTCTACAAGCTCTTACTCAACTCAATATCTCTATATAATCTCAGCCCTTTCCTCCCTGATTTTTCATAACACTGTACATGCCCGGTCTTCTTCATTCCCATTATTCCTTGGTTCATCCACAGGCATACTTTCCCACTACAGTCTTTAGTCATTCTCTTTTCTCTATCTGTACCTCTTCCTTCCTTGATATTATCTGTCTTTTTTTCCAAGCATCTCTATGTGGATAATTACCAAATATGCATTAGAAGTCCTTGCTTAGCTTACAAGTTTCAGATTGCCACTTTACATGGATGTCTCAAAAATAAAATAGAATTGAACTCATTTTCATTCACACTCAAACCCTTTACTTTTCCAGTGAGACCTCTCTTTTACAACAGAAAGCTCAGATTGATTTTTGACTCCTTTTCAGTATCTATATCATAATAAATATTAAAAAGAAGCTGTTCGTTCTACTGTCAATCTGAACTTCAAACTCTTTTTCCCATTCCCTGTGCTACGACACAGGTTGAGAATTCTAACATGTCATATAGACTGTTCATGCTATAATTACTTCTAACATTACTGTTACAAACTGAATGTTTGTGTCTTCCCTCCCCCCACTTCATATGTTAAAGCCCTAGTCCCCAATATGATAGTACTTGGAGACTGGGTCTTTAGGAGGAAATTAGGGTTAGATTAGGTCATGAGGGTGGCACCCTCATAATGAGATAAGTGACCTTATAAGAAGAGGAAGATACCCCTCAATCCCCACTAGGAAATGCCACGTGAGGACAAAGTGAGAAGCTGGCCATCTACAAGTCAGGAAGAGAGCCCTCACCAGGAACCAAACGGGCCAGCATCTTGATCTTGGACTTACCTGCCTCCAGAAATGTGAGAAATAAATCTCTGTTGTTTAGGCCACCCAGTCTATGGTTATTCTGTAATGGCAGACTGAGCAGACTATGACAACTAGGATCCCTAGCAGTTTTCTGCAAATCCAGCTGTCATTTTATTTTGTATAATATGGGAAAAAGCAAACAAAAAAAACACCTGAGCACATTACTCACCTACTCAAAAACTTAAAAGCAACAAATAAATTCCAAAACTCTCTAGCAGTACATACAAAGCCCTCCATGATAGGACATCAACTTATTTCATCTCCTGCTAAGTCCTCTACTAAACTTGATACCTGAGCCATAGCAAATTAGCTTCACGGATGTAGTTTTTTAAAGCTCTCAATGCCTTTAAACATACTATGCTTGTCTTTTAATTATCTTCAAGATGGACCTCTTTTGTAGAGCATGACAACCCCTAGTTCTTGACAGAGTTCACTAATCTCTTTCACTCCCAGTAATCTTCTGTTATCACTGAATTCAACATAGTGTGGTATATAGTCTTATTTTCACAACAGCCTTGTTCCTACCACAAAGGATCCTTGTTATAAAGAACTGTGTCTTACTTGCTTTTACAGCCCAGTACCTAGCAAAGCACCTGACAAATATTTACAAAATGTTTGCTGACAATTATATTTAGGGATGGAAATGTTTTTCTAGACATAAACTTCATGAAGGTAGAATTTATGTTACTCATCTAAGCATTAAGCTTTGCTTATAGGAGACATTCAAATATTTGTTCAGTGGGCCGGCCCGGTGGCACACTGGAGAGTGCACCGCTTGGGAGTGCGGTGGCGCTCCCGCCGAGGGTTCGGA
>NW_007790553.1:0-778 GCF_000696425.1 Galeopterus variegatus
ATATCCAGAACATTCAAGGAATTCAAACAACTTTCAAGAAAAAAAACAAGCAACCCAATTATAAAATGGGCAAAAGAGCTAAATAGGTATTTCTCAAAGGAAGATATACAAATGGCCAACAGACATGAAAAAATGCTCAACATCATTCAGCATTCGGGAAATGCAAATCAAAACCACACTGAGATACCATCTCACCCCAGTTAGTCATCCAAAAGACTGTGAATGATAAATGCTGGCGAGGTTGCGGAGAAAAAGGAACTCTCATACATTGTTGGTGGGACTACAAAATGGTGCAGCCTCTATGGAAAATGGTATGGAGGTTCCTCAAACAATTGCAGATAGATCTACCATACGACCCAGCTATCCCACTGCTGGGTATATACACAGAGGAATGGAAATCATCAACACTTTTCCTCAATGTTCATTGCAGCACTCTTTACAATAGCTAAGAGTTGGAACCAGCCCAAATGTCCATCATCGGATGAGTGGATACGGAAAATGTGGTATATCTACACAATGGAATACTACTCAGCTATAAAAACGAATGAAATACTGCCATTTGCAACAACATGGATGGACCTTGAGAGAATAATATTGAGTGAAACGAGTCAGACAGAGAAAAAGAAATACCACATGTTCTCACTCATCTTTGTGAGAGCTAAAAATAAATAAATAAATACACAAAAAAACCGGGGGGGGGGGAGAAGACACAACAATTACAATTCTTTGAAGTTGATATGACAAGTGAACAGAAAGGAGGTTGTTGGGAGGGAGGGGG
>NW_007790553.1:1722-1984 GCF_000696425.1 Galeopterus variegatus
AAAAAAAAAAAAAAAAAAAAAAAAAAAAAAAAAAAAAAAAAAAAAAAAAAAAAGGGGGGGGGGGGGAGAGGTAGGAGGGACGGAGGTTTCAGTAATGGGCCATAATAATCAACCACATTGTATATTGACAAAATAAAATATTTTTTTTAAAATGAAAAAAAAAGCAAACACACATAAATATGCACTTTACTTTCCATGTATTCTAGTCATTTAATTTTTTTTTACCTTTACTTCCTTTGTCTACTTAAGAATTACATGCTTA
>NW_007790554.1:0-1984 GCF_000696425.1 Galeopterus variegatus
CTGGAATTTGCTTCTGCTTTCATCAGGGTGAGAACCTATCTGGAGGAGTAAATAATTCATGTCTGTGAGTCCTTAGATGTGATCTTTAGGCAAATTATTAAACTTCTCTGGGCCTCAGTTTCTTCATCTGGTGCAAAATGGTGTATTGTTCACAAAATAGTTCTGCTTTATCTCATGCCATTCCAAATAAATTTGGCACAGAGTGGTTGGTCATTAATAGAAGAAGAGACTTTTTTCTTTCTGAATTGTACACAAAGTGTAGAATATCAAATGCTCCTACGATGTTGAAAATATGCTCTATAGTTGCATCTACTGACTGGCTATCTTCCTGAACTGCAACATCCACTACAATTCGATCAATCATGTCTGATGACAAGGGTTGCTTTTCAACTGCATTGATGATCTTTTCTAGTGTATCTTCAGGCTCTAATTCGTTAATAGATTGAAGGGTTTCTGTGAGGTACTTAATAGCCTCACCCCAGAGCAGCAAGCTGCACAGCTCCAGCACCATGGCCCAGAAGAGAGTTCGTAGAGGGACCTAGCAAAAGGTAAAGTAGAAGACAGAGGTGGGGACTGCATTTAGAAGGCCTCAGCTGACAGACAGATAAAGATATAAAATCCAATGGGAGCCTGGCTGGTCCACGTTTTGTCCCACAAAGCATGCAGGTTGGCCCAGGCCGGTTGAGATGCCAGCTCTCAAAGGCTTCCCAAATGCAGCTGAAGCCCAGGCCCTTCACCCCGCCTGCCTCCCCACAGCTGTTGTCCATGACACTTGGGTTCAACGCCTCCACTTGCTGACTCAAACTTTCCTGTACCCCTTCCAGTGATGACTGTTGCTCTGCCAAGGGCACAAACTAGGTCCCCTCCCAGTCACAGACACCCTCTCCAGACATAAATCTCTGAGGTCTGCAGGAATTCTCTTTCTGCTTTTCTGGAACCACTGGAATCCCACAGGCAGGGGGTGGGCAGCTATTCCTACGTAAAGTGTTGTTCAGTCTCTGCACTAAAAAGGCATGCTAGAGCTGAAGATAAAGATCCCACACCCCAAGTCACTTGCTCACCTCTCCCTTGCATCAGTCGTTACCCATGTGTGGGAAAAGCAGGGAGGCATTGTTACTATATGACATGGCAAAAGGGATTACCACTAACGCCAGTTGGTTTAATGATGCATTGTTACATAAACTACTTTGGAGGAGTTCAAATATCCCCCAGGCTAATGCTTACATCCCCAGGTTGGTAACACTATAGCTGAGTATTGTTTTACTTGCCATTTTTCAAAAGAGAGAGAAAAACACCCAAGCCATTATTCAGCCTAGTAATAATACTTCTGAAGGAAACAACCACAACTCCCAAACCTTTCTTCTGAGGGCAGACATTGTGGGGCTATTGTTCCTGCTCAGGCCACCCTTCCACCTACAGAAACTAGTCTGGGCTACAGTCAGATTACAGGAGGTATTAGGATGCCTTTGGTAGTCAGGAAAAAAGACTTACAGGTAGCAGCCTGGCTCTAACAAAGAGTAAAAATCTCTGGCTTCAAAGTCAGATGCATGTGTGGCCTCTATTTTTGGTGCTGGTTAATTCTGAACAAATTATTGAAACTCCTTGAACCTTAGTTTTCTCACCTTAAAAAGTAAGCGAGGTTAGGGTGATGATGAGCATCCCATAGGGTTGTGTCCAGGTTGGGATGCAGTGACTTACTTGCAAGTGCCAGCCCCGGGACTTGATCCCAGTTTCCTTCTTTCCTCTTCAGCATCAGCTGCAGAATGAAGGGGAGCTGTTGGGTGAGGTACTGACTGGCTGAAGCCCCTTCCTCTATGTTTATCTTCTTTTTCAGACACTTATACTCTTGGTATCATTTTGAGGAAAAATATAAATAAATAAAGAGGCTACAGAGTATTTAAAATTCTTTTTTAAAAACATACTGGCAGGGCCGGCCCGGTGGCGCACTGCTACAGTGCGCCGCTTGGGAGCGCGGCGGTGCTCC
>NW_007790555.1:0-1984 GCF_000696425.1 Galeopterus variegatus
TGAGCGGGAACCGGTCTGTATGTGGGATCCGAACCCTCGGCGGGAGCGCCGCCGCACCCCCCTAGAAAACTTACTTTTGAAACCACTATTAGTGGTAAGCAACTCTTAAAAAGTTGAGAGATCAAAAGGCCAAATCCATTTTTAAAACAGGCAAATCACATGAATACACAATTCACAGGGGACATGCAAATAACCCTTATGCATATGAAAAAATGTTTTTATATAATTTTTGCTCAGCGATTCCATGTTTAGTAACTTAACATGAAGATACATCACCAAAAATACAAAAAATTATGCTCAAGGCTATATATTGTAGCATCGTTTGCAATATCAAAATATTGGAAATGTCCTAAATATCTATAAATAAGAAAGTGGCTGAATAAACTATGGCACTTTCATGCAATGGAGGACTATCAAGCTGTAGAAAAAGTGAAGAATATCTATATGAACTAATGATGAGGAATTTCAAAGTTATATACATTAGATGAACAGAAACAAGGGGCAAAGAGCATATAATGCACACTACCTTTGGTGTGGGAAAAGATGAATGCATATTTCTTTAAATTTATCTATCATCACCTTATGCTCATTTTTCTAGGAGACATGTAGTATTGATAAACCAGATACTAAGACAGGTGATTACCCAGAAGGGGTGTTCAGCAATCCAGGGAGAGATATTAGGAAGAAAATTGGGCTTTTGAATCATGTTAATATTTTAGGTATGCAAAAAATAAAAATTTTTCACCAAGCTAAGGGGAGAAATCCTAAACCTGAATATAAACAGAAACAAATTAACATAATTATGTATCAAGGAGATAAGATATTCACTTAGATGGAAACACAACAATTAATTACAGCAACTTTTTCAAACAATAATTTGTTGATATGATCTCATGGTATATATTTTAAGAACAAAACGAAAAAACTGTGAAGAAATATTGAGCTTTACTTATTAGGTATATTTTTGGTAGTGATATTGACAGAGAAATTCCAACACTATTTTGTTTTTATTTTAGGATTGAGCAAATAAGTTAGTATATATTGATATTGTTGAGAAACTAGAATGCTTATTATAGAAGAAGAAAGTCAAGAGTGTACGATGTGGAAAGAGGAAACACATTATGGTGCTGAAATTGGAGCTGAAGGTATCTGTCCACAGAAAAGGTCTCAAACAATGCCACCCCAGAAGCAATAATTACTTCTAGCTTCCTCATCACTTTCAAAATATCATTCCACACTAAAGGAAACAAGAGATTTTTGGAACAATGGCTGGTTCCAGGGCTAGAGCGGGAAGAGTAGAGTATGATCTGGAACAACTTTTGCACCAGGAAATAAAGAAGAGCTTGAAAACTGATGGAGACAGATCTTGAGAATATAGATACCAGTGTTAAAGATCTCTTACTGGCCAAATTTGGGACAATTTTTTTTTCAAAATAATGACAGATAGAATTAAACAAGGAATTCACAAATTCGTATTGATTCCAAAATAGATTTTAAAGGGGTTGAGGGCCAATTTAAGAAGAGAACACTATTTTTTAAGGAAGAACATAAACTAATAAATGTTGAAGGAATATTTATCTTCCTTATAATTATATAATATACTTATTATAGGTACAATTATAAAGGATACATTACCTTTACCATGGAAAAATCATCTTAACCAACTGTCCAAACTTAAGAACAATGGCACAGAGTGACATCATGTCTCCCAGTGTGATGAACTGAGAAAGATCTAATATTACTAATGTAGAATTTTTGTCAAAAATATTTCTTTTCATGAGGAAAAAAATCTAACAAATACAAAATATATGTCATTCTGAAAAACAATGGCCTTGACTCAGAAAATATCAGTGTCAGGAACAACACAAAAAAGGCTGGGGTCTTCTAGATTATAGAATATTAAGGACATGACAATTGAACACAATGTGTGATTCTTAACTGGTTGAGTCACATTAAAAAATGAGCTATAGGGCTGGCCCGGTGG
>NW_007790556.1:0-1984 GCF_000696425.1 Galeopterus variegatus
ATCTGGCAAGTGGAACCCTGCTCATCCTTCAAGGACTAGCTGAAAGGTAACCCTTCCTGGATACCCCCCCTTTGCCCTTTCCTTGCCAGCAGGATGCAGTATTCCCACCACTGGGATTCTGTTCCCCTACCCCAGCATTGATCACATTGCATGATTTTCATGATGTCTTCCCTACGTTGTCCTACATGTCAACAGCACCTAGCATGCAGCCCAGCACATCAAAGCTACATGTTGGTTGAATGCATACATGAACAACAAAATGGTTTCCACAGTTTGACAAACCGACTCAGCACGTGCCCTGGGTCTTCCCAGGAAACCTCACCTTGTGTTTGTATACCTTCCACCGGGCCTGCAGGATCCTGGCAGCAGCGTCTCTTCTCCCATCAGAGCAGGGGGAAGGGGACTGAGAGAACCTCTCCTCACTTAAATCTGGTTCAGAGTCTTGCTGAGAGTGCCTGCTGCTGGCAGAGGAAGCTGGGAGTTCTTGGGTCTGTGGACATTGAAGGTGTAAAAGGATGATAAAGCTGGGCAGGGAAGATCAGTATCAGGTGAAGGGACAGGATATTACTCTGCATGATGGCAAGCCATGCTTATCAGATGAGACATTAATTTAGAGGAAAAATCTGTCCCTACATCATTCACCATGCCATATGACAAACATCTCTAGAGAAACAATGTATATGCTAGCTAGTAAATGGATTTAGACTTGTTTTTCATTAAACTCCCTAAACTCTGTCTGGTAGCAATCTCCTGGGAAGAAGACAGGACGATATCACTTGTTTATCATTAAACTCCCTAAACTCTGTCTGGTAGCAATCTCCTGGGAAGAAGACAGGACGATATCACCTGTGGAATCTAAAAGACAGCTTATTCATGGTACCTGTGGAATCTAAAAGACAGCTTATTCATGGTAATACACTTTCTAATCTCAGTCGCATTCCATTATTGCAAAAATTATCTGTTTTTCTGGGGTCCTTTCTTTGATCCTTTCATTTAAGTTTGATACTGTATCACAAAAATGGGATTTCTGGGATTAAAAGCAATATATTTCTAGCTTGATTTTTTAAGATTGAAAGATGCAAGAATCGCTATTTTGACCACTGAAATAACACTAATTTCCACCACTTATGGGTCCAAATTTATTATCCAAAAGGACACTTCTCAATAAAAATAAAAATATTGGATTGTTGTTCTCACATCAAAAATGCAAGCTCAGTGGAGACGCACGTTTTTGCAGAAGGCCCTCACCATGAGAGAGACACGAAACTGCTAGAGTCCACACCCGGATAAAATGCCTGGTGCAGATGGCCTGCCAAATGACTTGGACAAAACGCACTCAGGATGGATTAGTGTACTAACCAAGTTTTTTATTTTCTGTATTTTATGATGCTTTAACATCTTGGGGCCATGGTGACCCTGGAGACTACTCCTCCCAGGGCCCAATGATTCTGAGAGAGTAAATGACTTGCTTTCAAGCACGACTTTCATATGCAGCCAACCAATCAATTACCCACACTCCAACCACCTCCTTTCTCTAACTCTCACACACCGTGCCAGTATGCTTCCTGCCCTAAATCAGCCAGGGTCAGACACTAGACAACTAGGGACCACCCCTACAGCCCAGAGCCCACCAGAGTTATTCAAACCAGCCAATCCCAAGCCTGCTCAGCTGCTCACCTGCCTCACTGGTTCCTTCTCACAATAAAGGCTCTGGGCCATGCTTGCCCTCCATTCCCCTGCCTCCTGACTGAGCCGGTGCTGCCCTGTGTGGCCCTGTGTGGCAGCCCTGCCTCCTGTTTGGAAGGACCTGTGAGTACAAACTTCTTCCTTCATGCCAGTCATTTCTTTGTGTTTCCTACCATCCCAGATTAAAACAAATCCAGGCACATTTTATTTTATTTATTTATTTATTTATTTTTTGTCTTTTGTCTTTTTTTCCGTGTCCGGCAATGGATCGCAACCCTCAGTGTTGCCGCCGTACCGG
>NW_007790557.1:0-1983 GCF_000696425.1 Galeopterus variegatus
TTCAGAGGTTTAAAAGAAAAAAATGTATATATGGAATGCCTTTTTGTGTTGGGTTTCTTTTTCTCTTATTTATCTTTATTGTAGGAGGTTAACTAGTTATTTTATTAATCATTTCACTCAGTCTAATGGTGTGACCTAGTGTTATGCTTTGAATGTTTGTCTCCTCCAAAATTCACATTGAAATCCAATCCCCAACGTACCAGTATTAAAAGGTAGAAACATTAAGAGGTGATTGCCTCATGAAGGCTCTGCTCTCATGAATGGATTAATCCATTTATGGGTCAATGGGTTAATGGACTAATGGGTTATCATGTTAGTGATATGAGAGTGGGTTACCATGTGAATGATTCTGTTATAAAAGACAGCTTGGCTCTCTTTCATCTACCCCTTCACCATATGATACCCTGGGACATCTTAGGACTATGCAGAGAGTTCTCATCAGCTAGAAGGCCCCCATCAGGTGGGAGGCCTCAACTTTGGACTTCCCAGCCTCCAGAATTGTAAGAAATAAATTTATTTTCTTGGTAAATTACCCAGTCTCAGGTATTCAATTATAGCAACAGAAAATGAACTAAGACATCTAACTATTTGTTTCTGCATGATGATGATCACTGTCTAGAAAGCGTTCTCAGCCTTCTTTGTCTTCTGCTCAGTGAAACACACTGGGTATCACTGGGTAGAATGAGTGACAGTACTACCCAGTATTGTCACATGCCTACTAGTGGGCAATGCCATTGCTGACCATCTGGCATTTAATCTTTAACATTTGGTAAAACAGATACCTTTCAGCTTATTCCATATTACCCTGATTCCAATACCCATGGTAGTAATTTGCTGTTGAAGATTTTCAAAGGCCATAAGATTTGCAATCACAGGAACTTGAGTTTGAATTTTGACTTCACCAGTTAAAATTTAAATAGTGTCATACAGGTTATATGAAGTTGAATTTCTTCATCTGTAGAATTGGATTAATATCTACTATTTGTGTTTATTGTAAATATCAAATAGATACATAGGTTGATATATGTATAGATATAAGATAGATAAATAGATATAAGATAGGTAGAGGATAAATAGACGTAAGCTAGCTAGATGATAGATACATGATAAATAAAGATAGTTATAGAAACAGATTAATAAGCCAAAAATATTATAACTATTATAGCTTTTATTATAATATAATATAATGATTATCACATGTTGAATTTGTAACTAACCAATGGAATACTAATTATAATTTTATTGTATCATGTGCAATTTAGAATAGTTTTAAGTTGAATGCTTTTTATGTGATTAGTAGTGAGCAAGACCGAGAAAGGTCAACAAAACAAAGAAAAGCAAGTTTTAAAAAAAGTTTAAATGAGAATGTAATCATTTAAGAATATGAAAGATTTTTACACAAAGAATAGGAACCAGTGAGGAAAGAACAAAAATTAAAGAGCTTAAATCACACCATGAAGAATTGGAATGAATTTTTCACAATAAAAGGAAATGATTCATAAATAAGATTATTTGTTGATTGCTCTCCTTTATTAGTTTATTTTATTCATCTCAGATCACTTATTTATGTTTCTTTCATTTTTTTCAATCTTTATTTTATTTCAACTGACATCATTCAATGTCTGTCATGTGATAGACACAAAAGCATTGTTCCTAACACTCTGAGAGTTAAAAAGAAAAAATCTGGTAATTTACGAGAATGTGGTTCTTGACAACAGGATGAAAATATGCTAAAGACAGTGAGTGTTAGGAAAGCAAGTAGAAGAGATTTCTTTCAGCTTATGGGTTTGAAGATGGTGACGTGATCTGCCTTTCTGATGTGTTGTGACTTCTCGGTAAAACAAAGCAGGAGGGACACAGATAACAGTGATAGGTAACAGCAGGGTCAAGTATATTATGTTAGACCTCTTAATAGTTAAGTCTGGGGCCGGCCCGGTGGCGCACTGCTACAGTGCGCCACTTGGGAGTGCGGTGGCGCTCCCA
>NW_007790558.1:0-1983 GCF_000696425.1 Galeopterus variegatus
TTTTTGTCTACTTGGTTTATTTTGAAAAGACCATCTTCAAGATCAGGAATTCTTTCTTTGGGTTGGAATAGCCTGCTACTTTAGCTCTCAGTTGTGTTTTTTATTTCATTGAATCTTTCATTTCAGTTCCAGGAGTTCTGTTACATTCTTTTTTAAGATATTAATCTCTTTGTAAATTTCCTCTTTCATATCCTGGATACTCTTTCTCATTTTGTTGTGTGTTCTGAGTCTTCTTGAATTTCATTGAGTCTCCTTAAAACTGTTATTTGGAATTTTGTTTTAGTCACTTCAAGGGTTTAGTACTTCAGAATTATTATATTCCTTTGGTTGTGTCATATTTTCTTGTTTTTTGTTTTTGTCTTCATATTCTAGTATCTCTACTTTGTTGTCTGGTCATCTGGTAGAGAAGTTTCTTCTTCTATTACCCTGGAGTGGGCTTTAAAGAGGAAGATTTTATCCTGTAGATGTGCTTTATATTGACTATTGAGTAGGGTGTTTTAGTATTGGGTCTGGGCGGCTGCAGTAGTGTAGTCTCCACGTGGGTACTCTGGCTGTATTCATTGTTGAAATTGCATCTGAGTGCCTCTATGGCCTAGGCACTGGTGCATTAGTGATTTCTTGCTGAGGTTAATGACACTGTGCTGGTTCATCATGGGTATGGGCAAGCCCTCAAGTTCTTCAGAGAAGTGCTCAGGTGCCCTGTTACTCTTTGGCTGAAGTGGGTGACTGTGGGTGGGCTTACTGGTACCCCAGCTAGTTTTCTGTGACTCTGATAGGTACATGGTAATATATTGGAGTTCCTCAGTTTGAATGGGTGACCCCGGACAGGGTTTCTTTTTCCTCTTTCCTATAGGTAGAGGCTCCTTCTGGGTCCTTGCTTCCTCAGTTAGAGGATGGGTTGGTGATGATTGGGAATTTTTTTCCTTACTCTACTTGGGTATCCTGGTTTATGCACTCTTGGGAGGTTCTGTGTATGTCCCTCCCCAGATCAAGGCAGTCATGTGGGCTGAGCACATGCCTCCCAACCCCAGGTGTAGTGCTGCATGTGGCAGCATAATTCCTCCTGTAGGTTGGACCAGTGGGTTGTGGATCTGTGCTTACTAAACTCTTTCCCCAGGCTCCACTGGTGACTTTTGTGTCAATGTAGTTGAGTAGTCTGTGGGCCTCCTGCATGGCAGCAGTGGCTGCTGCTGTGGCAGTGAGCCGCCTTTGTGGCAGAAGTGGCTGTGGCAGAGGCTGTGCTGGACTACCTGCATGGCAGCTATGTCTGAGGCAGCAGCAGGGGCTGCCTGCAGCTGCCAAGGTCCCTAGGCATGCTTATATTTTGGAAAGAAAGATAGACAAATAATTCAGTCACACAGTCATACATTTACTGAGAAGCTTGTAAGGAACTCTGCTTGAGCCCAGCATTTTATGAATAAGCAATCATAAAATGCAATGCTTTCTGTTGGAAATTCTTATGATAACATTTTCAGGTACTTAAGACATCAGTAGCAGGTAAGGACTATAAGAATTTAACATGAATGTACATGCACTAGATAAAGGTAATAGTAGCACTGAAAATAATAAAATTTCAAATATGTAAGGGACAGTGGACATTACCTAGACCCCTTGTTTTATTGGCATAGTACTTATAGTTCCAGCATCATTGTGAACTGGATGTACATTTCTCCATCCCCTTCCTCACACAAATATGTATAAATGCAGGAATATATATATATATGGATGTACACACACACACACACACACACACACATATTTTTTTTTTAAGATGACCAGTAAGGGGATCTTAACCCTTGACTTGGTGTTGTCAGCACCACGCTCACATAGTGAGCTAACCGGCCATCCCTATATGTGATCCAAACCCATGGCCCTGGTGTTATCAGTGCCACACTCTCCCGAATGAGCCATGGGCCAGCCCACAAAAAATATTTTTTAAGAGTAAATGTGGCTGAGCTTGGTAGAAAAAAAATGAGAAATTCC
>NW_007790559.1:0-1983 GCF_000696425.1 Galeopterus variegatus
GGGTAGAAGTAAATAAGGCACAGAATATCCAAGTAACATAATTTGCAATGTTGGTTTGAGGACTACTAAGCTCAGTACCCTGAAAAAATACCTTTGTTTATAGTGCCCCTAGAAAATTTGGAAAGTGATCTGTAACAACACAAAAAAATTTGGTATGTCTCCAAAGTAGAAATCATAGATTCCCCATTTTCTCAAAAGCCATGGCATAAAAATATGAGTTTAGCTGACATCACAGTAAACACAATTCTTAGCCACATGGAAAAGAAAAAAAGCACTACTAATTCCTAAGTTAATGAAGAAATTGGAGCCACAGTTACAGATGACACAGAAAGTCACAAGAATGACAACACTGTGCACATGCAACATGGCCAAATTGGTATTTGCTGGCAATTTTATGACACAAAATGTTTTTACTTTTACTTAGAAAAAAGGAAGAAATAAGTATTCAACTCAAAAAGCTAGAAAAATTAGGGCCGCCCATGGCTCACTCAGGAGAGTGTGGTGCTGATAACACCAAGGCCCCAGTTCAGATACCATATAGGGATGGCTGGTTAGCTCACTGGGTGAGTGTGGTGCTGACAACACCAAGTCAAGGGTTAAGATCCTCTTACCACTCATCATTTTTAAAAAAAAGCTAGAAAAATTATAAAGCAAATTTGAAAAAAGCTTCAGAAAAAACCACTTCAGGATGGTGAAATAGAGCAGCCTCCAGCTATTTTAATAAACAGGAAAATAGCAAAAGTACAAACACACAATTTCAGTGATTAGACAGAGGGGGTAAACTACAGCTAGAGATCCACCAGACCACAGGAGAATGATTGGCAATGTTTGTTAAACACCTTACACGGGTCCTATTCCACGGTCCTCCTATAGCTTCATTTTACAGCTGAGAAAAAGACACACTGAGAGCTGAGAAGATTGTCAAAAGTAATCATGGAAGAGTAAATGTCAGTCTCAAGTAAAAAGGCAATCTCCTGAGAAAACTTACTGAAATGAGAAAGAAAACTTGACATCGTCATGATGTGAATATAGGAACTGTTAAAGCCACCTCAAAGAAAACGGAAGGGCCCAGACGCTCCACCTGTGCAGATCTTCCATTTATGTGCTGATAGATCTCTCGTGTGTGATGTGACCCCTTACAGAGGATGGCAAATGCTTCCCAATTTATTTTACAAAATAGAATATTTCTAATACAAGAACCTTACAGAGATTGCACAGAAGGAAAGCTACATGCCAATAATCTAGATTTTACTATAGGTACAAAACCCAGATAAAATGCAAGTAGAACTCAGTAGCATATTAAAAGAGCACAAGCTGCATGTAACATGGTATACTTCAGGGGTGCAAGGAGACTTCGAGGTTAGCAAATCTATCAAAATGATCACATTGCAAGTTCAGCTGAGGCTGAAAAGGTTTTGATTAAAAACTACCCCTAAGTTCTGGTCAAGATGGTGGAATAGATGGTCCACAGCATCACTCTCTCGCACAAATCAACCAATTTACAACTATTAAAATGTGACAACAGCCAAGCTGGAGCTGCTAGGTCTCAGGGGAAGAGGAGGAGAGACCAACAGAGTTCATGAAGGTGGGAGAAGCCACGATGAGAGAAAGAAAAAACTGCTCAGAGCATTTCATGCCACGGCTCCTTTAAGTCTGGAGCTGCTGAGCCCATGGAGCAGGAGCTGGCAGAGGCCACACCTGTGCCCTTCAGATGGAGTTGCTTGGAGGCGGCAGGGGAGAAGAGGGCCTTGGTGGCCCTCAGGATGGCAAGACCACTAAAAGGGCTCCTGTGGACCCACGCAGGAGCGAGGAGCCAGAACAACTGAAAAAAGGAGCCATTCAGAGGCCGGTGAGTCATCGCAAGGGACCAGAACAGGGCCCGCCTCATGGGACGTGTTTGGAGCATGGGCGGTGGTGGAGACGTGTCCACCAGGGGATCACTGGGACACAGCAAGGACAGCTTATCTGCCCCCCAATCAGCAC
>NW_007790560.1:0-1983 GCF_000696425.1 Galeopterus variegatus
CTTTCACATTCATTCATCAGTAAGGGTTAGGGGTATTTTCTAGTAAGAGTAGGAGTTCTTAGCCCAAAATTTAAGGTGACGTGAAAAATCTGTACTTGTATTCAAAGTGGGAGTACTGGTGTACATTTTTCTGGGGACAGACTCTAAATTCAACCAAATTCTCAAAGGAATCTGGGACTTCCCAAATATTAAGAACTGTTACTTTAGAGCCTACTAAGCGAGGGTTAGACAGGTCTCCTGCTGGGTGTGTTCTGCCCAGCCTGGAGGCAGGTGGATGGGTCTGACATGAATCCTTCATGTACCTTTCACGTTCCACTCATCTTTCATTGCATCATTTTTATTGTTTCTGTTCCCTGGCATTTTTGACATTTGCCAAATGCATGAGAGTTCTCCAGGGTCCCACACACTATTTGCTTCAGGCACAGTTCAAGACAGTAGGATAACATTCATGACTCTGTGAAACACATATTTACTAACCTTTGTGGTACCCCAGGAATTTCTTTAGTTATTTGTGCTCCAACCCTGGGAGAATCTGTGCATGCGTGTGTGTGTGTGTGTGTGTGTGTGTGTGTATTGTGAATGTTCAGTCCTGCCCACCACAATTTGCTACTCCCCCCCACCACAAATGCCTATCCATTGGTAGAGCTCTTTTCTTTGCCAACATTGCTACAAAACTTCCCCATTTTTATTCTCATATGTCAGCATATCATGTTATAGCCATTTCCAATTTTTTTTAGTCCAAGATAAATGCAGAAAGAACTTGCACTGTGGCTGAACTCTCTTTAACTTCTTGAAAGGAAAATGTCTGTGTGGCATGACTTTTTCCATCATTTAATCCAACTGTGCACTCCCAGAATAAGAAAAATCTGAAACCTCACAGACTTACAACTCCTGGCCCCTGTCAATGGCAAAATAGTTGTTACTTTGAGCCAGATAACAGGGGTAAGACTTACCGACCAAACCACCTTAGCCTGGAGCTCATCCACCAAAAGGAGGGCCCCATCTCTGCTGGAATCCTGATTATGTTGCCATTATCAAGCGGGAAAGAAGTTTTACAAGATAATTCTAGAGATCTTTATTCCCTCGCTGCCATTTATTTATTGTATCTGAGGTTTGCAGTCATTTGTAAGCATGTGTTTAAAATTCCAGTTAACGTTTATCTCCATTCTGAACGCTGGCAGGCTCCCAGGGTGAGAACTGAATCGTCTGCAATAGTTTGGTGACCTTTTGAATGTATAACTTAGATTCAGAAAAAAATCACAATAACGAGTCTGGATTCTAGAAGTTTATAAATTAAAGACAACTATTTATAAACAAATAATAAAACCAATGAAAATGAGATTTTCTTTTTTTTTTTTTAAAAGGTGAACCCCCCCCCAATATTGTAATACAGTACCTTCTTTTACAGATTAGAAAGCTGAAGCCCAGAAAGGCACCTCATTGCATTTTAACATGTAGCACCAAGTTTGGTTCCAAGTAAGCATTCAGTAAGTGCTTGTTGAGTGAATATTTGTAATTAAGTGACTTTCTCTGAAAAAGAGACTCATAGAGCCTGGTACTCAGTCAAAGCTTAATAAGTATAGCGTTAATAGGATATGTCTATGGGAACTCAGTTAACAAAGGAACAATAATCACCATTTAATCCAGAGATGTAACTCTCCACAAACCAGCCCATACCACTATAAAATGACAACCCCAGTCATCACATTCCATTCTGAATATAACAATCATTCTAGCACAATTCTAAACAAGAACTGCCAATTATTGCTGTTGCCTGCTGCCCTTTTTACAAATTAATTGGGAAATGTACGTCTGTTCACAGTAGACAATTTTGATTAAGGGAATTCAGTCCCTTTTAGAAGTTGTCATTTTTTTCACAATCTTTGGAAAAAACGTTTCCCCATCCACTTTAAGTCACAGCTCCTTCTCCCCACAGCCCCCCAAATGAAGGCTGGCCACCATTTCTCCTCCGTTCAAGGAGCA
>NW_007790561.1:0-1983 GCF_000696425.1 Galeopterus variegatus
CTAAAGGAGCTGTGACTTAGATCTAGTCCGCGAGTATTTACTGAGCACTTACTAGGTGCTAGGAGCAGGATAAAAAGCAAAATCGGCCTCTGCTTTCCAGACAGAGATAGCCCCACACAAATGGGACTGTGCTGTCACACCCAGAGGCAGACAAAGAGGACCAAGGGAGTATAGGTCATGCTTTCCTTTAAAAAAAATAAACAGTAGATCATGAATATGTGCTCATTCAAAGAATTAAACTCTACCAAAATATATAGATGGAAACATATAAATATCACTTCATGCTACTGTGAATACCTCTCCTTCTAGTCCTTTTTGTGAAAAAAGTACACACACACGAATACATATACACACAGCAGAATACAGTAAGTAAATATAAATTCATATAACTTGAAGATCCTTCAGATATTATTTGGACCACAAAATAGATAGATAGGAAGATAAATATGTAGATAATAAATAGTTCACTTTAAAGGTTTTCACTTAATATTATATCTCAGCAATTTTCTATTTTTTGTGAAGTCTGCACTGTTCTTATCAGAGGAATCCTTGCAGATTAGTCTAACTTTCTCTAATACCGGGCAATTTTTTTCATTTTTCTTATTTATAAAAAATGCTGTAATGAATATTCTTATACATATATCTGTATAAAAATGTGAAAATAAACCTGAGGATAGTATTCTAAAAATAAAATCAGGTGATAAAAGGATAGGTGTGATGCAAATCATTATACATTCCTCCCCCCAAAAGTACTATTTCAAATTCTCAAGTGTTCCTCTTCCAAAATTATCTTATCATGATTGGTTATTTTTTATAGTTTTAAATATTTCCACTCCAGTGGGGAAAATATCTTATTCTACTGTTTTATTTTTAGCTCTTGAAACACGTAGACTTTTTAATGTCAAAGATCACATTCATGTTATATGTTTATACGAGAATTTGATGTTTAATCTGTTAAATAACAAAATTTTATTTCTTTGACATTCACGTTAAATCAGGCAGAAACTCTCACCACTTACTTTTAATAGCATTTTGATTCTAGAAAGAAAAAGGTCAATGGTTTGAATAAATTTTCAGAGGAATATTTGTAAAACCTAAGAACAATTTTTTCAGACAACTAGTTAAATATAGCACACAAATTCATTAGAAACCAGTTTTATATTTTCCAGAAAGACAGATTTAGAGGGAAATTTTATGGATTTTATGGAGTTATTTCATAGCAACCTAAAATGGACTGTGATGGACTTGGTTGTGTTTTTATATCATCTGGTTGCCTCTGCTTTTTTGTTTTTTTTATCATTTCTTACTGGTCTTCATGCTGACTTGATGCACATCACCTACTTTCTTGATCTTCTTCCTGAGATAGTGTGATTTTTCTTCTCCTAGATAAAGTTTGCACTTCTTCTTATAGACTCACATAGGATTTTGACTTTCTTCGTAGGACATAACCCTTGTATAATAATTTGTTTCATTTCTGCTGGATCTGCCAAAACACAAGCCTAAACAAAACTCAGAGCCATTGTCTGACGGTATCCCCAGCAAATAGCACAAGGCCTGGTGCATCTCATAAATTCTCAAATATGTGAAGACTGATTTGATTTTGTAAAATGAAACACAACTCTCCCTTCTGCAAAAGTATTGAGGATCATCGTGCTGTTGCATATATTTATGAGCATAAATTTGCTAAGACGGTAGATCTCAGTCAGGTTAAGTGCTTTTACCACAAAAGAATAACAAAACAACACAAAAACCAAAGGAGGTGGAAGAAAACTTTTAGGGTGAAGGATACATTTTTGGCATTGATTGTGATGGTATTTTCATGGGTGTATACTTATTTCCAAACACATCATCTTGTATATATTAAGTATCTAGAACTCATTGTATGTCAACCATACCTCAATAAAGGGGTAAAAATAAATAAGTAAAGTGAAGCTCCACCTACAATGTGAAGAAAAGCATGATTCCAAGGTAACTCACTTCTGT
>NW_007790562.1:0-1983 GCF_000696425.1 Galeopterus variegatus
ATGAGGCAGCTATGGAGGGGGCAGTCACCTGCCCAGGACCCCCACCTGGTTCGTGGGGGGGGTCCGTGGCTTCCTGGGGCTTCCTCTTCCTTCCACACCACTCTGGGCCCACACGCCACACCTACCCGACAGTGAAGCAATCCTTCCTGGCAAATAAGCCCTCCACAATCCACCAGGACCACACAGGGATTCCGTGGCTTCCTAGGGCTTCCTCTTCCTTCCACACCACTCTGGGCCCACACGCCACACCTACCCAACAGTGAAGCAATCCTTCCTGGCAAATAAGCCCTCCACAATCCACCAGGACCACACAGGGATCCAGTCTGAAAAACAGTTTTTCAAATGCCCAATGTCTATAGCAGAAGCTTGATTTAAGAAAAAAAAAAAATTGTATCAGATACCTCAGTGTCATCTACTTCATTCTCTTCGGAAAGGCTGGGTATTTCAATCAGTCCCTTGTGCTTCCCACCAGATCCTTTAATTGTACCTAAAATGAGCAAAACACGTTCTTCAATTAAAAAGTCACAATAGGTTTCATGCCAAACTGCCACGCCTCCCTGACTAGCCCGCCCTCCTGCACAGGGCTCTGCACCCCTGTCAGACGTGGGCAGCCGGGAAAGGTGGGGTGGGCCCAGGCCAAGGACAGCACAAGGAACCAAGGCTGGAGTCAGTCAGTCTGTAATCCAGGTTTCTCTTCTTGTCCTGTAGTGTTCTCGAGCTATCTTGAAGGGGAGGAGAAGTCACAAGATGGATGGGAGGACAGAAGGGGCCACTGACTTGTGATCCTGAGAAGAGTGAGAGGAGGGAGGCTGCGGCTTGGGGAAGTTCTGTGTGGACTCCATGCAGCTGGAGTTCCTGCAGGACTAGAGTGCTGCCTCTTCCCCTGCGGATCTCATCTGCCACCTCTGGTACTCGCCTCTCACAAACAACAGGTGAGTCTTTGCAGCCTGTCCCCTGGCTGCTGCCCAACTAGTCCCTGCCCTGCAAAGGACCTAGTTGTTGCTTCGGGCAAAGGGAGACTGAAGAGACGCAAGCTCATGAGGGTCCTCAGGGTCCTAGAGCCCTGTCCTGGGGCACAGGGGCACAGAGGCTGAGCCTGTTACGATCCAGCCAGCAGCAGCCACTGAGGGCCAGCACCTAGCCGGAGGGTACTGCGCCTAGGCAGGGGTGGGACTGCTTTAGGTACTTGCTGAACACCTCCCTGGACTCTGGCCTGGCCTTCACTAGCAAGGCAGCCACCAGGGCAGAGGCCCAAGGCCAGTTTCCTGGGCTGCATTCTAACACAAATTCTCAAGAACAGGGCTGACTTCTGGGCTGAGACCCAAACTTTAACACAGCATAATCCTCCAGAACCAGATCTCTCCCTCACTTCTCCTCGCCTTTCTCTGTGTTTCCACATTGTGGGGGTTTTTTTGACCGATAAGGGGATTGTAACCCTTGTCTCGGTGTTGTCTGCTCCACAATCAGCCAGTGAGTGCACCGTCCACCGTCCTATATAGGATCCGAACCCACGGCCTTGGTGCTATCAGCACCGCACTGTCCCGAGTGAGCCACGGGGCTGGCCCCACATTGTGGTTTTTACAACAAATATATTTATTGAGCTTATACTGTCTGCCCAGCCAGAAGTTAAACACCAAAGGAGAATTTAACCAAAAGACCCAAAAAGTGGAAACTGAAATGCCCACTAACGGATGAATGGATAAAAACGTGGCACATCCACACGTGGAAGTCAATCAGCTGTATAAAGGAATGAAGTGCTGATACATTCTGCAACACAGATAAACCTTGAAAACATAATGAAGTAAAGGAAGCCAAACACCAAACACCACATAATGTATGACTCCATTTGTATGAAATGTCCAGATGCAAATCCATAGACAGAAAGTAGGTTAGTGCTGGCTGCTGGGGCCTGGGGAAGAGGGAATGTGGAATGACTGCTAATGGGTACAAGACTCCTTTTTCAGGTGATGAAATGTTCTAAAA
>NW_007790563.1:0-1982 GCF_000696425.1 Galeopterus variegatus
GATGGCTTATTCTTATTGCTACATAGTATTCCACTGTGAATATACCATAGTTCATTCATTCATAGGCAATTGGTTTCAAGCTTAGAGAAAAAATAGTGTGTTATAAATGTTCTATTCCCTCTTTTGGTGAATGTATTCTCTGTTGGGGTATATTGAAGAAAGAAATTGTTGCTTCATAAAGTGTATTCACAATGGAACATTATTCGGCCTGAAAAAAAAAAAAAGAAGTTCTGCCATATGTGCTAACATGGATGGATGTGGAGGACATTAAGCTAAGTGAAGAAAGCCTGTCACAGAAGGACAAATACTGCATGATTGCACTTATATGAGGAATTTAAAGTAGTTAAATTCATAGAAACACAGGGCCGGCCTGGTGGCGCACTGGATGAGTGCGCCGCTTGGGAAGTGCGGCGGCGCTCCCGCCCGAGGGTTTGGATCCACATACAGACCGGTTCCCGCTCACTGGCTGAGCGAGGCGCGGGAGCAACACCGAGGTTTGCAATCCCGTTGCCGGTCCCCCGCCCGGTGCGGGGGCAACACTGAGGGTTGCGATCCGTTGCCGGACACGGAAAAAGACAAAAGACAAAAAAAAAAAAAAAAAAAAATTCATAGGAACACAGAGTAGAATGGTGGTTGCTAAGGGCAGGAGGGAGGGGAAAATAGCGAGTTGCTGTTCAATGGGTATGAAGTTTCAAACGTACAAGTAAGTTCTAGAGATCTGCAGTAACACTTTGTACCTATATGTAGCAATACTGTTTTGTGCATTTAAAATGTTGTTGAGGGTGTATTTCATGCTGTGTTCTTATCACAAAAATAAAAAGAACTATCATAATAGCCCAGTAAAGAGATTTTAGAAAAACAATAAACAGTGGCAAAACAGTGTCGATAGTGGAAAAGGAAAATAATCAGGAAATAATCAGAATCTGGAACTAATAGGAGTGAGTGACCAATTGTGTGGGAGGAGCATGGACCACTAAAATTGGATCCAAGATTTTTTTTTTTTTTCCATTTGGGATCATTGATACCATAATCGGAGACAGGGAATAAGAAATAAAAGGCAGATTTAGGGAGGTGAGGGGCAGAGCCATTGGGGGAGACATAACATGTGATTTGTGAGCCATCAGGCTCTGATGACAACCAGGTGGCAGACATATGTAGGGTTTTGTTCCTGCAGTTCATATGGATATGAATTGGAAATGATCATTCTACAAATAATACGATCAAGACTGGGACTTGTCAAGTTAAAAAAAAAAAAGTGAAGAAGTTTCTGTGACAGTTTTGTGGAATGCCATTATTTAAGGGTAGGCAAAGCAAGAAGATCCACCCATGGTCAAAATGAAATAGCAGAGAACAGAAGGGGAAACTGGAGCAGAGGATGGCAGGGAGGCCAAATGTGTTCCCATCTCAAAAGCCACAGGGAAACATGAAAAGATCTGGGGAAAGCCACAAGATTTGGCAACAGTGTTCACAGTTGATTTTAGCAAGGGTATTTCCAGGGAAGGGTGTGGGGGCAGCGATGGAGGGATGAAGTAAGACAGACGATCGAGAGTGACCGTGAACAGAGGAATTAAAAGCAAGGAGGATTGATTGCTCTTCAAAGAGGCTTGAACAAGAAAACTGTGAAAGAAAAACAGTAGCTAGAAAGTGAATCCAAGCCAAAGGAGGGTTTTTGGTTTTTAGAATAGGAGAAAATTAAGCCAGGTTCATCTGAAAGAGTGAGTGTTTGCAGATAAAGATATAGGAGAAATTTGATATGACCAATGTAGGTTATTCCTTGAAGAAGTGGAAAACAATAGGTTAAAAACTTATGTGGAAGGACTAACTTGAAACCATCTCCTCTTCCTAAGAGATGGAGACAAATATGAGATAAAATGTAGATAAATCTGATCATTTGGAGAGTTGTAATTCAAGCCTAATGATGGCAGATGCCATTTTAAGTAGGAGATAGAATCGTATGTCAGAAATGAAAGCATTTGAAGTTG
>NW_007790564.1:0-1982 GCF_000696425.1 Galeopterus variegatus
TGTCAATCTACATCTCCTCCCAATACAGGCAAGAGTCCTGTTAATACACAGTACCCCAGATCAAGTAGCTGAACAACTGTAGAGTGTACATCAGCTATGGGCTGTGATGGATCTATTCATTTGACTACAAAACAAAAAGCCAGACTCTAGTCCATCATGACTTCCTCTAAGATACTTTTCATGCAGTAGGTAAAAGATGAACCAGTAAAATGCCTATACCTCTTTATCTTTTTACAAATGCATCATTAAAGAGAGTATCCTCAGAGAATAAACAAAGCATTTTAAAGTCAGCAACTGCAATAAAATTCCTAACTTATGGGACTGGACAGAATTATATCATAAATAAATCAAGTACATCAAACACCCCAGTAATAAAATGATCACAATCATCAAATGTATCTCTCTCTGCCATTTTACTAAAAACTAACCAAATGGTTAGTTGTGAAAAAACTGAGTACCTGTAACAGCAAAACATCTATTTCTATATGTTCATATCATGAAAGCTATTTGTCCTTCATTACCAAAGTCAGTCAAGTTTCTGTTCAAAATAACTACAATAAAAACATACAAGTGTTTGTTAAAGCAACTCCAAAAATCATGCAAATTGCTACTGAATCTCTCTTCACATGTATAAGTACTTCCAAACGTTTATGGAAAGATTCGTGTTATCTTTTAATTCTATTTTCAGTACTCATATTTCCATAAAAATTAAAAACAACCTACCAATTTGAAAACACTAACAATCGTGAAAATACTGTAGGTAGGAAGTGATGAAATATGGTAATATTTAATATTTATAAACCTCAATATCAATTTTTTATTGAACAGAAATGTACAAAGTTTAATGATTTATTACATGCAGCATAACAGGAGATTCCTTGAGGATTCCAATTTCCTGTCTGGTACTTAAGTTACACCATAAACTCTCAACATATGGAGGGTACTGAGTGTTTACTAACAATAAACTTTCAATTTTCACTTTTTCACCAATGTCTTCCAAAGAGCACACGACTATCATTCCAAATATTTGTTATAATATTTATTACACATTATCTTCATAGCTTCCTTATTTTTTCTTACAATTAATCGACTCATTTCATACTTTTGCAATAAAATTTTCAAAATGAATGTGAAATAAGACAAACCACACATTCCAATTCAAAATGCCAACACTCATAAAATTCTTTCTCAAGAACTGCAAAATATCATAAATTTGTACATTATTGTAAAAAAGGAAAACCCAAGTTTCAGCTATAATCCATTTCTGATGTTATAAAAATAAGTATTTGGGCTCACTGAATTACCCGCCTGTCAAAGAGAGTACTTACTACCTTTAAATTATATTCGCTGGACCAGAATCACTGAACAGCAATACTTAATAAGTGAACAACAACCGACAAAGTTCAACACCAAATTAACATAGGCACGAATAATATATCTTTCTCCCAAAGAATGCAAAAAATACAACACTAAGTTTTTTTAAAAAGGATTTAACCTATATACGAAATACATAAAGTGCAAGTTTGTTTTGTTTTAAGTGCCCAAAGCAAAACGACCACGTTGACACAATTTAAGGGGAAAAAATTCCCGAGGTTAAGAACCAGTCTCCTAACCCGAAAAAGCCCTGCCCCTGCTTCTCTACATTTTTTTGCAGGCCTAAAACGCAGATTCTTTCATAAGTAAATGCAACAGCCACCATCAACTAAAGCAGCCTCGCCAACGGAAGCAGCGACAGGGCCTAAGAAAATGGTGTGGGTTAGGCCCAGGCTGGGGCGGCGTTACCAAAAACGCTGATGGTGGACGATACTCACTCCGGCGGGAAGAGGCGCAGTTCGTCGATCTTGCCTAGGAAACCGAAGAGAGTCCGCATCTGCTCAGAGCTAGCGCTCGGGGAGACATTAGTCACCTGGATTACCTCGGTGCCGCCGCCTCCGCCGCCACCGCCTCCGCCACCAGGCCCGCCGCTGGGGCCCGGGCCCGCA
>NW_007790565.1:0-1982 GCF_000696425.1 Galeopterus variegatus
AGGGCATGAGCCCCCCAGGGGAGGATCCCACAGCACACAGTTCCTCTTTGAATCCCCCCGGAGTGAGCCGGTTCGGCACCCTCAGGCCAGCTCTCTGGCAGGATCAAGCGGGCTCGGGGGCACCCCGGTCACCCCTCTCCCAACCAGAAATCAGTCTGGGAGTAGGCTTCAGTTTAAATAGAATCTATTTCCATTGCCTTCCTAAAACTTACCATAGCAATAGTAAAATAATTAAAATTGTATAAACCCAGAAGGTAAAGAGACAAAGAGAGAAGCTAACATCAGATAAGAAATGAGAACACGATTTTGTGAAATGGAACCAACTTAACAAATGAAAGAAATCTGAGACCCACGTTCCTGCAGAGTAGCAAGCCCAATAGAAACAAAATTTAAAATAAAAACTGATATGTATTTGCATAACGACAGGAAAGCATTAAAAAATGAGGCCCCCCATTATCTAGGAAGGTGGGTGGAAACAAAAATAGAATTCCTTAGAAGTCTACTTAAAGAGCTATTAGGCCCCCCTAATTAACTTCACATAGCCATTGTGACTTCCTCTCAAGCAAGAGAATTTACTACATATAAAATTAAACTGGAGCAGCTACCTGCTGCTACCAGGGAGTCACAGGTAGGGAAAAGCCCCAGGCAGCGCTCCCCCCACCCACACAAAAGGCAGCACCCAGCACTTCCCACCACAACTGAGGAGGCACAGGCATGAAGATCTCTGGGCAGCCCTCCCACTGCCTTCATAGAAGGTAGGAGAAAGCACTGCCACAACCAGGAGGCCCCACACCGCTTCTGAGGAGGTGGTCTACAACAGCCACCACCACAGCTTCTACTGCTGCAAGGACAGCTTGTCACCACAGTAGCAGCCATGACCACTATGCAGGTGGCCCACTGCATATTCAACTGCATTGACACAAGGAGAGTCACCCAAGGAACCTGGAAATAGAGGAGGAAGTGTTTCTCCCCAACACAGATATACAAGAAATATGAAAAAACAGGAAAATATGACACTGCCAAAAGAATATACTAATTCCTAAAGAACAGGAAACCTTTGAAATGATTGGAAAGGAATTCTGAGAAACAGTCTTAAGGAAACTCAGTGAGATAAGAGAAGACTCAGTTAGACAACACAATGAAATGAGAAAAAATATCCAATATATGAAGGAGGAAATTTACAAAGATATTAATACCTTTAAAAAGAATGTAGCAGACTCCTGGAATTGAAGGATTCATTCAATGAAATAAAAAAACACAACTGAGGAGTCCACCCTTTTCAGCAGATAGCGCAGCAGTCTCAGTAGTGAGCAGCACCTGGAAGGGAACTTCCCAGCGTGGCCGATGTTTGTCCTTGAAAGAAAGTGAGCTGAGATGCCAGGTCAGTGTTTCCCAAGTCTGATATTTCCCTGAAGTACTCAATCTCCCTTTACTGGAAGTTTGTTGTACACATCAGGACTCCCTGAATGTTTGGTGCTAATTACACTAATTATCACATTGTCCCAGTCCATCCAAACTTGTCTTCTCCTAGCAAAGCTCTCTTTGCATCAAAACTACCTATATTCTACCACTGCTGAAGCTCCACAGAGACCACATGCCCTTCAACGCCAGCGTGCGACCCAGCAGGTAGGCCTCACCACTGCCAAAGCTCCAGAGAGACCACATGCCCTGCAGTGCTGGTGTGTGACCCAGCAGGTATGACTCACTGCCGCCAACAGACTCCATCCCTGGCCCAGCTGACTGCATGTGCAGCAGGGAGACATCCAGCATGGGAGGCAAAAGCTCTGCAGAGACCACACACCCTGTGGTGCTGGCACATGACCCAGCAGGTAGGCCTCACTGCTGCCACCCGACTCCATCACCAGCCCAGCCGAGTGCATGCTGACCAGAGAGGTGACTCCCTGGAGAGGCCCAAGACCCAAGGCAACTACATACACAAGGCACTAGTGGCATACTGAGCAGACACTGAGGTAGCCATACCA
>NW_007790566.1:0-1982 GCF_000696425.1 Galeopterus variegatus
TGAGGGTTGCGATCCGTTGCCGGACACGGAAAAAAGACAAAAAAAAATAATAATAAAAAAATAAAAAATAAAAAAACCTAAATAGTCAGTCCTCAAATATGACTTAATATCACATCACCATGAGAATTAAAAAAAGAAATAATAATAAAAAAATAAAAAATAAAAAAAACTAAATAGTCAGTCCTCAAATATGACTTAATATCACATCACCATGAGAATTAAAAAAAGAAAAGATTCCAGGATTCCATCCCTAGTTGGGGGGCAGCCATTAGTTTTGGTTTACTCACCATTTATAATTGTTAGCCAACTTTGGGAACAATTGCTACAGCCCATCAGCAATAGACAGGCAAAAAAATTTTGACCTTACCTGATAACTATACCATTTCCCTTTTACATTAGGAACAGTGACAATCCTCTTTGTCTCCCAGCATGCAATAAGGACCACGAAGGCCACCTTTTCAGAGCTTACTTCCCAGACTACCCTATCTGACGTAGCCTGACATTTACTCTATGTCTCTTAAGGTTTTTAAACTTTATTGTAGCATTTCACCCTGTTCAATTGTCCGGTTACATGTTTAGTATATAGCCCCACCCTCACTCATCCATACGTATACAGACTCAAAGGAAACCTCAAAGAGAGCAAAATATGGCTGATCTTTTTTATTGTTTATTTACACATCCCCTAGAGCACTGCATGGCACTATAGTTTCTTAATAAATTGTTGTTACAGTTTAATGAAAAGAATGTTATTGTTGAAGGTAAATTATAGTATTTTTTTTGACAAGACCAAATCTGTACCAAAGTAAGGTTCTGAATCTAAATTCTACAGTATACACAATTGAAATTGATTGCTAAGCAAACAATTCCTTTGTGAAGATGGCCAAAATGAATTAAGCACAATTCTGTGGCTTATGTTACCTGATCATGAATAGAAGGATGTGTAACAGAACAACTTTAAGATCAATTTTTAATCATTCAACATCCCACAAGTTTGGATTTTGAAGGTGCTGGAAAGAAATATTCTTATTTACATCTTCAAATACTTTGAAATCATTCTTTGAGAGAGAAGTTAATTATAAATTTGATACAGTTTATAAGCACAGTTATAAATCAAGAAAGTTTAGAGCATGAAGGTACATATGAAATGTTCAATCTATGTATTTTATAAATGAGAAATCTAGGGACCAGAAAGAAAAATGATTTAAAAAGAAACAGTTAATTTATAGTAGTTAAACCTCAATCATCATAATTAGCATAATTTTAAATTGAAAATGGTATATCAACCCACTATATTTTGAAACGGAACAGTCTAACTTGTAGTAGACTAAAATTGTATATTTAGGAGATTTAATACACAGTCAATTTGATTCCATTCAGTAGATCTGTACGAAATAAATTTAAAATACCTAAACTAAACACAAATTATTCAAATAGCAACATCAGATAAAGTTATCTCAGGTTACAACCACCATTGTCCTGTTTATTTTCATGATAAATTAAAGTTTACTAATTCACAAAGTACAGGAAAAATTAGTATTGTTTATTAAAAAGGAAACTCACAACCCCTGTTGTGTGATGCAATTTTATTTTAAAACTCCATGTGTGTAGTAATAAGGATAACTTTCCAAATCTCCCTTATAGTACGTCCTACAGATATTGTGATAGGACATTGTGAAAAGATAAATACTCTGAAAAATACATCCAGTTAGTAACATGCAACAAATGAGTTACTCTGGTGAAGAGAAAATGTACATATTGCCTGTTGAATTCTTTAAAGACAATCTTAATTAAACCAGTAGAACTTGTATTCCACCTTGCTAGGAGAGCAGTCATTAGCTATTACTCAATCAGCCAGCAGAGAAGAGAGAATGACAAAATTATTTCAACGTGGTCTACTCTGACTAGCAATGAGCAATCAAATACATATTATCGCCTTTATGTCTCAATATTCCCTAAGAATGATCATTTCTTTTTTTTTTTTT
>NW_007790567.1:0-1982 GCF_000696425.1 Galeopterus variegatus
TGCAGCCTTCTGAGGCCCTGAGCAAAGGGCCCAGCTAAGCCATGCTCAGACTCCTGACCCACGGAAACGGAAAGAGAATGTGTGTTGTTTTAAGACACTGAGTTTATGTAACAGAAGACTAACACGATTACTTATTTTGTGGTTTCACAGCCATCATCTCTGTTTACCTTTCTGTCCCTCTCACTGGACTGTGATCATTTAAACATCGGGATCGTGCCTTGATTTACTGTTTTCTACTCCCCTGCTGTTCAGCACACTTTTCTGACACACAGACAGTATGTGCTGAATAAATAGTCCAGCAAATGAATGAATGAATGAATGAGGCACTTTAGCATTCTAGTACATATATTAAGCACCATGACATCTTGCTTTCCCCTCTACTATGTCTTGGTTAATTAACATGCTGAGAAAACTGGAACTATTTCCTTTTCTAAGCAAGTCATTTATCTTCATTAAAATGGAGCTGCTGTCCTATTTTCTGGTCATACTGTTTGATTAGCTCCTTTTGGAATATTTTATTCAATTCTCTGTGGTTTTTACTAGCCTACATAATTTTCTGTCATCAGCTACTTCAATGAGCTAGCTACTCTTCTCCAACTAATTATTTCATATGTTAGGCACCAATTCCTCAGGCACCCCATTAGCTCCATTCTATGAAGGGAATTTGCACAAATTTCCTTTCTCTGAACCAATTTAAATCCACATGAGAACTTGATTTTTCATTTTATCATTAGCAATAATAATTATATTCAGACTTTGGGATGATCAAAGTACTTTATACCAATTATTTTGTTTATCCATGCAATACCCAGAGGAACATTTGCTAGATATAATCCCCATTTCTTGGATAAGAAAATAGAGGTAGAAAAATGTTTTTGGAGTTACCCTGTGAGTTATTTATTTGTTCACTGGGCATTTTATTAAGCATTAAAAAACATGAAGCACTGTATTTTAAGAAAAATGAAAAGAAGGAAGGCATACAGATCTGTCTTATCAAATTATGTTTCCCACAGCTTTATCTGTGTTTTTCCATTTCATTTTTTCTAGTAGTATTTCCACACACGAAATCTGGGTTTAATCCCTCATCGCTTCACACCTAGAAAAACACCACAGCCGTCTATTTCTCTTACTGCTCTAGCTTCTCCCAGCCCGTGTCCATCAGACACAGGACTTAGAGAACACCTTGCTGAGCATTATTTTATTGCTGCTAAGGATCCTACAGTGAATTTCTTATGCCTATTATTCAATGTGCAAATATTTCGGCTCTGTTAAAGACCCTGTTAGACACTCCATCATCCTTCCCCGTCTGATATTCTCTGTTAATTTTTCTTTATCTCATAACCAGGAATTCTCTACATGGACCAAGATGACTCCCTTATTGCCCCTTGAAGCAGGGCTTCTTCCCTCTTTGCTTTTCATGCCATCCCTCAAGCCAACATGCCTTCTTGCAGATGTCTGACAACCTAACTTTTCTCCCCTCCTTTAAAATCAGGTACAAGATTCACTTCATGATTAACTTTATTCTGCTCTGACTAGGCCTTAACTCTTTGGCTCTCATACGCCTGAACTTCTTTAATTTTCTTGCATTTATATCAGTAGTTCCTTGACCAGCAGCATCTGCCTCACCTAGGAACTTATTAGAAACACAAATTCTTGGGTTTTACCCCAAACATATTGAGTCAGAAACACTAAGGGCAAGTTGCTTGAATAAGCCCTTTATGTGATTCTGCTGAAGTCTAAAGTTTAAGAACCCCTGATTTATCAGTGTGTGTGTCAACATATAAGTAAATAAATAAATACACACACATACATACACATATAGTTGCCTAAATTATATGTCACTTATGAAATTAGGTCACCATTTAGACTGCCAGCTGTTTTGGATAGCAGGAAATACGTGATAAAATTTAATGAGTATAATTACTGTTTTTCTAATACCCATAGCACCTAGAACAGTATTTTGCACAAACTTTATACTCACT
>NW_007790568.1:0-1982 GCF_000696425.1 Galeopterus variegatus
CTTTTTTGTTCTAAAGATGTAGCTAAGATAGGATATTGTTTTCAAAAGTCTAATGCTCTCCACTTTAATAGAAAAACTGGAAAAGGGGTGATATTGCCAGGTGATTCTATTTTCATTTTCTTCTCTCTTTGTCTTTTCTTGCTTTCTCTTTAGAGGTGCTTCTGTTATCTTGGTCTCTTCTGCTTCAGGGTAAAAAAGTGGGATAAATTTATTCATACTAATATTCCCCATCTTATAGGAATATTTAAATTTTAAAAGAGGTCAGTAGGGATAAATCAACATTTAATAGAAAGGAATGGATCATTATATTTGGAATTTAAGATAACTGTAGAAGAGTGATTTTACCTTTTTTTCACTATTGGAGTAACCACTACATGGTTCAGGGCAAGAGAAAGGGAACTCTCTCAGCTTTCCCTGAAAGGCTGGGACAAATCAGTTAAGGGAGGGAAAACTCAGAGAAGGGAGCAGCCCCCTGAGGTAGAAGTGAGCTAATGAGAGAGGGTGTCTACAAGGCCGTCAGGGGCAGAATTACAGAAGGGCAGTCAGAAAGAGCCAGAGACAGGTATCAAACACTGCTGGCACACTGGAGTGTTCCAACAGGTTGAGAAGTACGAGGGGTCGTTTCCCAGGTGAGGTCCAAAACAAGAAGTGGGAAAGGACTTTTGCTTTATGTGTGCTGTGGGCTTAAAGATACTGAGCCATGATGGTTAGAGGTTCATTATGATGTGATGAAGTAGTCTCTTTAGTGTTTTCTGTGGTCTGAATGTTTGTCCCTTCCAAAGTTCACGTGGAAGCTTGATCCCCAATGTGGCAGTGTTGAAAGGTAGGGCTTTTAGGAGATGACTGGATCACGAAGGTCTGCCCTCATGAATGGACTAATCCATTTATGAGTTAATGGATTAACAGATTATCATGGGTGTGGACTGATGGCTTTATAAGGAGAGCACATGAATGTACTCTCTGGCTCAGCCCTTGCCCTGTGATACCCTATGTTACCATGGGACTCCACAGAGAGTTCCCACCAAGAAGGCGCTCAGCAGATGCACCTCCTCAACCTTGACTTTTCCAGCCTCCAAACATATAAGAAGTAAACTCCATTTCTTTATAAATTACCCAGTTTCAGGCACTCTGTTATAAGCAACAGAAAATGGACTAATACAGTGTTCCTGGAAAATCCCTACTATGTGCAACGATGTTGTTTCTTGCTTTTTTGAAATGCAGTCAGAATTTATTTTCATGAGTAGCTATTTGGTATATTCCTTAAATACCAAGCAAAGTATGTCTTAAAATAATGCCTTTCAGGTGTAATTTCTTATCACCTATATTCTCAGTGCAAAAGTTGTAAACAGTCTTACCTCTAAGATCTTCCAACATGGTTGGATCCTTTTAATCCGCCCTTGGCCCAACAAAGTGGGCCAGGATAAGTACACAAGGAATTACCTGGAATATTCTCAGGCTCCCACTGTCCTGCCTGACATGCCCACACCTGGCTCAATGTCTCCTCACTAGGCTTAGCTAGTTTCATTGCATCTGTATCCACTTAGTCAACCATCCAGTTGATTGGCTGGTTATGACTTGGGATGTCGGCACCATTCTCCTGCTTCCTGAGTAGGTCTTCACTCTTGGCCAGATACTGGATGCATGTACCAAACCTTCGGGCTCCCCCTCGATGTGTTATTGCCCAGACATATGGACCCTAGTTAGGGCTAATTTAAGGTTATGGCAGTCAGGAATGGGAGTAGAACCCAAACAAAAACACTTAAGCTGTGTTCTAATTTCCCCCACTTGTCTTCATTTATTAAAAAAGATACTATGTTTTGAATACTAAATGAGCTCTAAAAATCTTCTTTTCAATAAGCTTGTGTGTAATCCTACCATCATTGATGGCTAGTTAATTAAAATATAAGAAATAACAATTTTCTTTTTCTTTTTTAAAAATTTATTTATTTATTTATTTATTTTTATTTTTTTAAAAGATGACC
>NW_007790569.1:0-1982 GCF_000696425.1 Galeopterus variegatus
GCACTTACTAACGGTGTGGTAATGCACTCTCATATAACACTTGAGGATATCATTCCTGGAGTTTCAAATGTCTGTAAGTAGCGGCTTCCATAATAGCATGGCATGCTAAGCCTGGAGGTGGAAAAACAAATATCAGGACAGCGAATCTCACTTTACTCCTGTTTAATGAATACTCAACCTGCAGAGTAGAACTTAATCACAACTTTGCTACCATCCACTGGTTTCCTGTGGATAACCTTTAATTAATAGAAGCTATTTTCACTGCTTTGAACATTTTCTATCCTAGGTGATCAAGAAAAATGACAAAAGTCCACCTTCACATTAATCAATATGAGCTAATCTATCATGTAGCTAAGACACGGAGGCCATTGATGAGTGGTAGCTGCTGAGCCCTCAACTACTATCAAAAATAAAAATAAAACTAATGATAATTGCGTGTCTTTCATCGGGTTAAAGAACTTATATAAAGGCAATTAATAAGTCATTTGTTTTAGTTTAGTGAGTCAAAATTTGATCCAAACGTCAGATTGTTGGGTTTACTTAACAGTTTTTTCTCATGACTCAGAATACTTGAAAATTTGTATCTAAAAAATATTGCATTATGAAAATATAGTTGTACCTAACTTTTTAAGTTTGAAAGAAATATCACTTGTCAGCTAACTCAAATGTCTATGTTTGTGGCAGGCAGAATGACCTTCCAAAGATGTCCACACCCTCATATCCAGAGCCTGTGAATATGTTACATTACACAGCAAAAGGGCCTTTCCAGATACAACTAAGATTATGGACATTAAAATAGGGAAATTATCTTGGATTATTTGGGATATCCAGAGCCTGTGAATATGTTACATTACACAGCAAAAGGGACTTTCCAGATACAACTAAGATTATGGACATTAAAATAGGGAAATTATCTTGGATTATTTGGGTGGGCCTGATCGAATCACATGATCCCTTAAAAGCAGAGAATTTTCTCTACCTGGAGGCAGAAGACAGATGTGGAAGATGGGAATGCAGAAGAGGTATGAAAGAGATAACTAAAATGTGAGAAGGCCAGGCCCACTGCCGCTGGTTTAGAGAGGAGAGCAGGAGGTCCTAAAGACCTGACAGCCCACAAGGAAAAGAAGACCTTGGTCCTAGAGCTGCTAGAAACTAGATTCTGCCAACTTGAATGTGCTTGGAAGCAGAACCTTCCCCAGAGCTTCCAGAGAGTGACGCAGCCCTGCCCACTCCTTGATTTTGGCCTCATGAGACTCCAAGCACAGTACTGGGCTGAGCCACGTTGTGCCTGGATGTCACCTTAACAGAAACTGTGATAAAACCGAGTGTTGTTTTAAGTCACGACAAACATGGTAATTTATTAGGGCAGCAATAGAAAACTAACACAATATTCTTTCCATTTTAAGATTAATGTATTAAATGTCTGATTAAATTTATCAGCATTTAAAATATGGAAAACATTTATCCACATATCTTTTTGTTTTCTGGGGTTCATTTTCTACCAAATATTTCAATTTCTCGATAGGAAAAAACCTTAGAAACTAAAAGTTAGGAACTCTGTTGAAAATCTTGAGGAAATATATTCTGAGACACTTTTAGACTTGGCAAAACGTGCCCTTCCATTCTTTGCCTTTACTTTCTTGCCTAACCAGGCAGAAAAACCCTCCTTGGAAAATTGGAAGCCATAGGTAATGCTGTCCTGCTTCCGTTCATTTAACACCTGCCGCAGAGTCCTTCATTCTTATTATCTCAGCAACAGATTTTGCCCTTGAACATTTTGTTCAGTGGAAGTATAAAAAGAGGCAGGCTGTTGACAAAAAAGGATTATTGTTTTTCTGAATCAGTCCTTTAAATTTAAAATGGAGCTGCCTAGAGGAGAGGCATTCCTTTGCCAGATTTCCTTTCAAACTCATGGGGCTGAACAATACTACCATTAAGATCAGGTGCACATCCCCCCTTAATTCCAACTCTCCTGTTGTGGT
>NW_007790570.1:0-1982 GCF_000696425.1 Galeopterus variegatus
ATCTTAACCCTTGACTTGGTGTTGTCAGCACCATGCTCACCCAGTGAGCTAACCGGCCTTCCCTATATGGTATCCGAACCTGGGGCCTTGGTGTTATCAGCGCCACACTCTCCCAAGTGAGCCATGGGCCGGCCCAAAATTATTCCCATTTTAGAGATGAGAAAAATTAGATCTAAGAATGTTATGAGTCACTACCTGCCATAATGATAACTCCTGATTCAATTTCATTAAAATGTAGTTTTTTACTTTTAGTAACTTTTTTCCTAGTGCTTGTTAAGTCATCAAAAGAAATCTACTTAAACATTCTGGCACATACCCTGTAAAGGAGGACTGCAAATTAAATAAATGTATTTACTAGAACTGATTTGATTTTTGTGGTAAATAGATCTTTTGACACCAGTGATAGTAGAAATATAATCTATACTAATAATTCCATTCTAGAAATTGTAAAAATTATAAGATTAATTACAAACAATATTGTTTATATTTAAATTACATATAAAATGGTTGCCTGAAACTAATAAATGACACAGTCTTTTTTTCCTCCTCCACAAACATTAGAAATCAGCAAGTGAGGGAAGCAATAAGAAATCAGGCTCTGGGAATTCTGGGAAAGGTGGAAACCAGCTGCGCTGTCCTAAATGTGGTGACTTGTGCACACATGTAGAGACCTTTGTGTGTAAGTATTAACTTCCTCTAGTGTTGTTTTTTCCTGCCTTTTCTACAAATCATTAAATGTATAGAAATATATAAATTATATAAACCAGAATTATTTTCTTCCTGAACTTACCTGATTCTCTGGTAAGTTCATCAGATACTAAAACTCCTCAGAACTGGTAATTCTTTGCACTATGGTATGAGAGATAATCTAAGAAAAATATTTGCTTTTTTATTTTGCTTATTTGTCGTTATTTCAAATTTGGGTTTTTTGAGTTTTTGTGTGTGATCATTGCACTAGAGGAGAACCAACACTTATTTATTCTGTATTTATTACTACATTCGTCAAATGTCTACTGAGCATTTCGTATGGCTGGGAAGGTCAGTCACTTAAATATTAAGGTAATTTCCCTATCTGAGTACTTACCATGGGAGGTAAGCCCTAACCTTCAATTCTAAGAAGCATCTGATATTTATTAGTGATTCAGACACCGAATAGAAAGAAATCAACTCCCCTACTTTTGCTGTTAGTGTCAGTAACTCTGAAATGCAAAGATACTACTACAAATGTTTTCTTTAATGAAATCAAATAATCAAAAAATCTCATTGCCCACACCATTTAGAGTTAATGGTAATGACTCAAGGGTAAATTACATCACACCACCATGTCAGCCTTCTTATACAATCCAGTTGTAAAAAGACTGATAGTCAGGTTTGGTAGGACTTTCAGTTTCTGATAATTAGCTGGAGAAGATTTTCCATATGCTAACCTTAGTATTGAGCCTTTAGTTACAATTTCACATTTACTATTAAAATGATGGGCACCATATGAAAAATACTATATGTAGCACATTTTTATGTCTCAGAAAGACTTTTAATGAGGCCCTATTTTGTAGTTGGAGTGTTAGAGGTTCTCTTCATGGTTTTGCCTAGTAAGGGTAAAAGAAGAATCAGTCTGAATGAAATTTAATTTGGATCACAACATAAAATGAAAGTGGTAGAACTGAATGTGATAAAACTTTCTAAGCAAATTTGATGTGATGTGATAAAATTCTGGAGTCTGAGAATTGCGCAATTAATAAGGGTAGTATTGTATTATATATATTTTAATCAATTTTTCCTTTTTTTGTTTTGTTCAGTGAAAGATTTTAACCTTTATAGACCTAAAGAATAATTTCTTAAAGTAGAAAAGAAAAGAAGCTAACATTTAATAAATGCCAACATATAAAATTTTATTGTCACAAACTTATTTTTGACAGGAAAATGAGTATCTACATTTTTATAAATGAGGAAGCTGAGACTTAGCAAGTTTAAGTAATTCATTC
>NW_007790571.1:0-1982 GCF_000696425.1 Galeopterus variegatus
TGACTGAATTGATGCTTCATTAAATACAAGCGGTGTAGATCACATTCTGTTTGGTGGAGACGCCTTAGACCTGCTCATTTGATAAGTCAGGTATCCAGTGTTTTCATCTTAGAGTCTGACTCTGAGCCTTGTCCTTAGGAACGAACAACCAGAAACCCTTGTCCTGGGTTTGTATGCAGTTATTTCTACAACATTTGAAAATATTCTCTATTTGTTCTCTAGTCCTGATTTATAATTTTGTTACTGCCTTGAAATATGGTGACCGTAATGTCATTGACATACTCAATATAATAAATAAAAATTGCTGCTAAAATTTACATTTTTCATATGTATTTCATTAGCTAGAACTTGTTGACACTAAAGGTCTCTCTTGGAGTTACATATAGGTTCTAACTGGAGATCTAGTTAAAGCTGTTTGCTAAGTAGTCTTTATAAATATTAACACTCCATTGCCAGGAAGGGGTCCTATAGCCATTGACAGTCATTTCCTATTAGAATAAATTATGATGTGCAAAAGATGCTTGACTCATTTTGTTTTGTCAGATCTCTTTTGTTTGAATATCTGAAAATTCCCTAATGAGAATTAACTTTAAGAACGAAAGGCTGACTTTTCCTGTTCTTGTATACATCCATCTGGAATATGCCCAAAAAAGGGAAGGTCATGCCATGCTATGGTGTTCCTCCCGATTGGATTTGGAAGGACCATATTCAAAACATGACACTAAGCAAGGAAATGAAGATAGAATTTGTAATTATATGCAAGTACCTAGAAAATTATATTAAAATCTCTGACTTTCTGTGGTTTTCTTGCTTCCTTCCATCTGTATACAACACAAGTGCCACCCTGATCCACTGCCAGCTTATAGTCTTAAATGCTGTTAAGTACAATTTATTGAGCATGTACTATGGACCAGGTACCATTCTGGTTGTATATTATTTCAGTTAGTCTTCACAATAACATTATGAAGTTGGTATTATCCCTACTTGATAGATGTGGCAGTGAGATTTGGAAAGGTTAAATAACTTGCCCAGGACACATAACTGAAACATGATATTGCTTGGATTTGAACTGAGACTTATTTGAGTCTAAAACCCATGATCTTACCCACTCTCCTGTCTCAATCATATTTTTATCAGTGAGATGCATAAGAAAAAATTTATTTTGTAGTTCTCAGACTTTCCAAAAAGATCAACAAGTCCTCCCTTAAACTCTAATTCTTGGTATAATAAATTATACATAAACATTAATTCCTGGTATAATATGACTAAGAAAAAAAGCTAGCATAAGCAACTCAAGAAAGATACAATCTCAAATGAAATAATTTAGAACTTAAAAATACTAGCAATGAGAGAATAATACTATTCCTCTAATTCTGGAAACCGTGAAGAGACCCATAACTGAAGGTCCCTGACAGGGGACCTCCTTCCACCTACCTGGCAGCCTCACAGTCATCCACATTAACCACATATGCACCTGAAGCCAAAAGTTTTGGTTTAAAGGTTTCAATAAACAAATTCTTACATTTCTAGGGAAAACTAATCCTAGGCTAATTTTAAAATTAACAATGTGAATTGCTCAGTTTTTCTATTTTCTTCCAAAATGAAAACGTGGAATATGATAGACTCCATGGATGTGCTCCATGCAGTAACCACTCTAAGTATATATAACAGATTTGAGAACATAAAGCATTTTTTTCCTGTCTCTGTTTATTCATGCCAAGAAATTATCTTTAAGATTGACTCAATTTGGCATCTACCTTTAACATATCAACTGCATAACTGGAGTGGATCCATCTGCTATTGTACTCTACTGACATAGAAACCATGTACAGGGCATGTTTCCCCACTAGATTTTTTCAGAATTTATTCTGCCAAACAGACACTAAGCTACTCTAAATTCTTGACAGGTATGTAACTTTACAGGTACACAATTGTGTATTTAAACATTGAAGAGAACTTTCTTTTCTTTATTTTTTTCTGAC
>NW_007790572.1:0-1981 GCF_000696425.1 Galeopterus variegatus
ACCTGATATTTTTCCCTACCCCAGTCTTGGAATCGGTCATATCTCCAAGTAGCTCTGGTTTCTTTTTTATTATGGAATAATATTTAGAAACCAAAATCTTGTTGCTGGTGTGCTCACTGGTGTTGGGAGGGCTAGTGCTCCAAGCTCTTTTCAATGAAGAGAGCTAAGGAATATATGCGTGTATGTATATATATGTATGTGTGTGTATACATTTGTCTTTATTATTTCTATATTTATGTATCTATAATCATGAGTGCCCACTAAAATTTTCTATTTTGATCAGGGTTTATTATAGTTTTCTCCCATTCCATATGTTTATCTCTCTTTTTAAAAGTCAGAAATTTGGATCCCACTGTCATTAATATGTTCATTGTTTTTATCTATCACCCTAGATGTGACCATTTCACCATCTCTCCTGCCACCACCACTCCTCACATAGCTCAGATGCTGACCTCCACAGGAGCTGCCTTTTCATGTGCATGCCTTTCTTATGCTGTGTGGACTCTGACACCACAGTCCAGGCCTCCCTAACTTGTGACACCCTCGCCACTCTGCCTGAGCTCTGACACTGCACACCAAGCCACCCCTCCACATGGGCACCTTCCTTGCTCTGCCCACCTATTGGCTTTAAGGATCACTTTTCAGGAACAGATGGAAAAGAAATGAAAGGGAAGGGGATGGGAGGCAAAGAAGAAGAGCCATGGATTATATTTTAACCCATTATTCTTATTTCTCCTTATTCTTCCATTTTATACTTCAATTTAAATGTATATTTTAATATTGCCTGAGTAAGCCATAAGTTTGTCCCCACTGAAATTCTGCCTCTCTGTCTAGAAGCACATCCCAGTAATTGAGATTTCAATTTTTATGAAAATCAAGCAAGTATACATGATGTCAGAAATTAATTTGATTTGCATTCAAGGGTTCTTTGATGAACAGTTATGTATGTGATTCTGGACATCGGGAGAGAAGTCTGGCTAAAGATAAGGATTTGCAAGTTATAGACACATAAGTGGTAGTTGAAGTCATGGAGTAAATGAAACTATCCAGGAAAGATGCACGTAAAGATAGGAGAAAAGAAAGTCTAGAATATACTGATATTTAAAGGCAATCCAAGGAAGAAAAAAAATAAAAAAGCATGAAAATAGGTGGGTGAATTAGAAGAAAATGGTGCTATGAGATCCAGTGTATAGGCATGCCATGTTTTATTGCAGTCAGCTTCATTGTGCTTTGCAGGTATTGCGTTTTTTACAGATTGAAGGTTTGGGGTAACCCTATGTCAAGCAAGTCTATCAGTACCATTTTTCCAACAGCACGTGCTCACTTCATGTCTCCATGTCACTCTTTATTTAAGTAATTCTCACAATATTTCAGACTTTTTCATTATTATTATATCTATTGTAGTGATCTGTCATTAATGATCTCTGAGTTTGCTATTGTAATTCTTTGCAGGCCCCAAAAACTATGACCATAAAAGACAGCAAACTTAATCAATAAATATTGTGTGTATTCTGACTGCTCCACTAACGAGCCATTACCCCCATCTCTCACCCTCTCATTGGGCCTCCCTAGTCCCTGAGACACAATATTGAAATTAGGCCAATTAATAACCCTCACATGGCCTTTAACTGTTCAGTGAAAGGAAGAGTCACCTGCCTGTCGCTTTAAATCAAAAGCTAGAAATGATCAAGCTTAGTGAGGGAGGCATGTTGGAAGCTGAGATAGGCCAAAAGCCAGGCCTCTTGTGCCAAAGAGTTAGCCAAGTTGTGAATGCAAAGGAAAAGTTCTTGCAGGGAATTAAGGTGCTACTCTAGCAAACACACGAACGATAAGAAAGAGAAACAGCCTTATTGCTGGCGTGGAGAAAGATTTAGTGGTCTGCGTAGATGATCAAACCAGCCACGACATTCTCTTAGTTAGGCCAAAGCCTGATCCAGAGCAAGGCCCTAACTCTCTTCAATTCTATGAAGGCTGAGAGAGA
>NW_007790573.1:0-1981 GCF_000696425.1 Galeopterus variegatus
CCCCCCCCCCCAAATGGCAAGTGAGGAAGAGACAACTATTGGAAACACCCGTATGTGGTCAAGTCAGAGAAACTGCCACACCCTGCCAGAGCTATTTTCTGCACACCAGCAAAGGCTGAGGTGACTTTTTTTTGACCTTGATACCCCTGCCACCGGGCCACGAGCAGTCCCTAGACCCATCCTCTAGATATCAGCTCAGGGAATCAGAGTGGGGTCCAGGAATCTGCACTTTTAACGAGCCTTTCCAGTGATGCCTATGCTGGAAGAGGAGGACCCCACCTTGGGGACAGCACTGCAGCCTCTGCCACGCAGGTATTGAGGGAGGTTTGGACCAGGCCAGCTCTGGTGAGTCACTTTTCCTCCCCCACAACTGAATCCCTGAGGGCTCATACCTTGGGGAAAGCAGAGCGTTTCCTTAACAACAGATGACTAATTTAGAAGTCCCTGTGAACAGGTGGGAGACAGGAAGGGACACAAGAAGCAACACGGGCAGGTGCCAAGTTGAAACAACAGGCTCTCAACAGCCTGTTCTGTACACATGCCGACGGTGAGGTGCCTTGGGGCTCAGGCAGACAGAGACAATGACTAGGGGAACCCAGTGTTCTGCCAGAGGAGGGAGGCCCGAATGAACTAAATGACCTAAGGGCAGGTCATTTAAAGGCTTTCCCTGAAACTAATTTTTGGAATTAAACTTTATTGAAAGAGTTAGTGGTCAGAAGGAAAATTTGGTACCTGAGGCTGGCAGCTGGCTAGATAGGGGGCCACAAGAAGAAGGACTTGGCGGGAAGGTAAGTCTGGGGGTGGCTCACACCTGGCAGGACCTGGCTCCCCAGGTTCATGACACCCGTTCTCAGCATGTTCTCTACGGGTTACACGGGCTTGGTCCCAGGTCCTCTCCAGGTTCTTCTCCCTCCATTCCTCTCCAGGGCTCCGCTCCAACCAGCCTCCACCCGCTGTTCGTGTCTCCTGATGTGCTGCCCTGTCTCAGGCAAGTTCCTCCTGTCCAAATTCTGCCCACCTTCTAAGTGCTGGCTCAGATCCCATCTCTGTGGGGCCTTCCCTGACAGCACTATCTCACAGGTCCCCCCTACTTGTACCCTTGCTTCATATCTCCAGCTAAACTTTATGCACCTCCAGGGCAAAGACTACAGCCTTCAGATGTCCATCGAGGAACAAGAACCTCACGATGGTACCTAAACTGTGGACTCTATGCTGCTTCATCAGGTGAGCTTTCAGTAGGCACAAAGGTTCTCAACCTTGGCTGCACATCAGAGCCACCTAAGGGGCTTTAAACAACGCTGATGCTTGACGCTGTCCTAGATCAACTGAAACCAAACATTTTTGTGGTAACCAAGTCATCTGAAAAGTTCTCCTGGTTATTGTGATGCACGATGAAGGCTGAGAACCACTGCAATGGTAAGTTTCTCTTTCTTAGCCATGAATGGGCGATTTGAGAATAAAGACACTTCCCCTTCATTCTAGCATTGCAAGAGCTCCATACATGGTAGCTACTGTTGTTCTTTTGTTCTTTTTCTGATCTCCACTCCTTCAGGAATGGAGAAAAATAAACCAAGACTTGCTGTAGGCTTAAACTAGACAAAAACCCAGGAACGATTACCAGGGATGGCAAATACACAGGTAGCCACTCCTAGTTCCCTGCCCTTGACTGGCATCGCTAATCAATTATGGCACACTTTCCCTCTGAGCCAGAAGTGTTCTCACAGTGTTTCCCTGCTCTGTGCTCCAGGAGGATCCAATCAACTGGAGTTGGCATGCTTGTTGAAACCTATCTGTTAGCCCTGATAAAAGGAGCAGGGAAAGTGGTGTTATATCCTGATCTTTTAAGGTTGGATCAGGGAGGCCAAACGTAGTGTTCTCTTAACTGTCCTTGGGGGTCCTCAGTGCCTAATCTGAGATGGGAAAGGCAATTCTGAGTTTCTTTCAAGTGAGTCAACTTATTCATCTTTCTTAGAAATTGGGC
>NW_007790574.1:0-1981 GCF_000696425.1 Galeopterus variegatus
AGGCAGGAGAGGGCCCATGCCGTGAAGGACTGCTCTGCTCCAGCTGGGGCTAAGGCACACTGACTCTTAGGAGCCTGGTCTCGTAATATAGCACATAGGCTCTGGGTTCACTTTCTAGTGCCATCATTAGCACTTGGGTGACCCAAGACATATTACTTAACTGCTCTAGGCTTTGATTTACTCACCTATAAAATGGCAGGTATCCACCTGTAAAATAGGTACTTCTTTCTATTGTGAGGATTAAATGAGGTGAATCCACACATAGTCAGAGCCAGTGAATGCCAGCCCTTATTGTAATTACTAGTATGTGGTGCTTATATACAGAACCTAGGGTGACCTTACCTCCCAGTTTGCCTGGGACAGTCCTGGTTTATGCCTGTTGTTCTAGCGTAAATGTTAACAGTGGCCCCTTTGCATTCTCAAATGTATCCGAGTTTGGATAATAAATTGCATGGCTACCTTAACATGATCTAATGTAATCATTAAAATTCTATGAGACAGATATTGTTATCCCAATTTACAAACAAAGACTTAGAGGCCCAAGAAAGCCATAATTTGCTAGGTGGTCATTCTGGGTTCCTATGACAGTTTTGTTCTTTACTTCCGAGGACTCCCATCCCTAACTGGAGAGCATCTCCAGGAAATTCACAGCAGCCTTGTTGGGAGAGCCGGGGAGCTCGAGAAGAACCCTGGTAGGTTGGGAGAGAAGCGCCCATCCAGCCTAGGCTAGAAGAGCCGCCCCAGAGCCCAGCAGCTGGGAGGGCTGGTGGCTGGACCTAGAGGGTTGGCCCGGCCACGCCAATACACATGGGCACTCCCAGGCAGCCCCAGGTCCCTCCTGATTCTGTCACTACACTGGCCTGCCTTCCTTTTCTTTTCTCTTTTCATTCTTCCAATTTACAAATTAAAAAAAAGTTACCTTCACTTTGGACCTTCTTTCTCTTTGGCCAGACCTAGGACATCTTATTGTCCTAAGAGCAAGGCCTTTGAGGCACTGAATGTCTGGCTTTAGGATTCTGGGAGTGAGAAAACTGTGGGTGAGGCCAGAATAACAAAGTTGTCATTTATTTGACATTTGCCAAACTCTTGCCACGAATTACCTGATTGTATTCTTCCACTTGCGTAAAGAAATATGTACTCTTCCTGCCCTCACCTTACCAAGTGGAAACTGAGGCAGAAGGGATGCCCCAGGTCGTCATGAAATGGTGCAGCCAGGATTCAGAACTGGATTTGTGTGAGGTCCCTGGATTAACCCCTGGGCTACAGAGGAGTGTGATGAGGGATGTTGAAGAGGTAGCAGAAATGTACTGTGGTTACTCAGAAGTGGTTAGGGAAGTTTTCAGAGAAGTGTTGTGCATTCACTCAATAAGCATTTGTTGAGTACTTGCTGTGTGCCAGGCAGTGAGGCCAGAAAGATGAAAAAGCCCCAGCCCCAGCCCTCAAGAAGCTCACAGTCTGGGTGGATATGTCAAGTAACTGGGTTATGGAAGAGCGATCTAAGTGCAATATTTGAGGTGTGTGCTCCATACAGTGGGAGGTAAGAGGGAGTGATTAACCCCGATGTGTAAAAAACAAACACATATTGATCGAGAGCTTTACCATGCACCAGATACTGGGCTGTCAAACACGACACAGGAGGGACAGGGGCGTCCTACAAAGAGTGGACAGACTGCTCATTGTGGAGGCACGGGGCACTGGGGTCACTCAGGGATCCAGCATGAATTTGGACACTGGGGTGCAAACAGGGAAACAGGTTGGAGAATGAGGCTGGGCCACATCATGGAAGGCTTTGCAGGCCTAAGTAAGGAGTTTGGATGTTACCTGTGGATGGAGGCTTTCCCAGCCTTGTAGAGTATGAAAACTCCCCTTTTCAAGAACTTAAAAACTTCCGAGGAGCCTCCTCACGTTAGGAGTTTGGCTTTCCGTGTGTTTATATTGAGAAGAATGCATGCACGCTGTGGACTCTCCCACAGGGTCCATT
>NW_007790575.1:0-1981 GCF_000696425.1 Galeopterus variegatus
ATATTGCAGTATACATGAAAGCAACAATTAAAAATATACTTTGAAGTGGAAAATGTGTCAAGAATGTTTATGCTTGAGAGTTGGAAAATGCTTACCAAACTATGTTACAGGCACAGTATTATAGGGGATGTTAATTGGTGTCCCCCCAAAATGGGTTCCCTGTTTTAATAAATTTGGGAAACATTGAATAATGGAGGCTCTTTAAAGTACCACTCTCAAGAAACTGATTTAACACAGTTTCACTCAGCATTTTCCATGCTTGTTTGCCCTTGAATGTACCTATCCCTCTCTCTCTCTCTCATTCTCTCTCTCTTGCTCTCGCTCTCTCTCTCTGAATTATCTGAATTACCTATTAGTGTCCTTTAAGATGGTGTTTGTAGAACATCAGTTATGAAGTCCTGAGTTAAAGTACATTATAAAAGTGCCCCAGAGATGCTCACGTGAAAATAAAGAGCAGGATAATGGTGTGGAGCATTGTAGCAAGAAGCCTCTGATGACACATTGCCAAGTCTGGGTAAAGGCTCATGGGCAGGAGGTTGAGTCTTTAATTATGTCAAACAGGTGCAACCATATTCTTTTTGTTACAGCATTGTAAATAAAAATCATCTTGCATTGTAAAATTTTCTGTAACTTGTGGTCTTAAATTTTAGCAGATCTAAAAAGGTTTGAAAGGATTCCATTTTTCCCAGAAAAGGATCTCCTTAAGTAGGCACACTGCCACCACCTGGTGTAGGTATCTCACAGCCATGGGCGTCAAGCGTGGAGGCATAGGCCAGAGGCTCATTTGGGATAGAAACGAGTACTTCTTCCCCTTTACCATTAAAGACACAAGTCCTAATTAATACTGTTTGGTGAAAACTGCTCAACTAGCTACCAACAAATGGAGCAAAACCACAGACCCTACCCTTGAGAGGCTCATAGTCTAATGGGAAATACAAAAACAAGAGCTATGGGAAGAATGGGGTGGAGGAGGGATGCAAAGGAGGGAGAGACACACACCTGGAGTTCAAAGGGATTCAGGGAGGAGGTGGTGATGGAGCTGAGCCTTCAAGGACGAGTGAGATTTTTCCCAGCAGGAGATGAGGAAAGAATACTCAAAGGCACACTGTCCTAAAAGATGATAGCAAGCTCAGAGACTAACAACCAGCTCTGCAAGATGAGGCACAGAGTGGCAGGGGGATAGGGCAGGGGTGGACAGTGGGCATGAGTCTGACGGGTAGGTTGAAGCCTAGAATGAGATCCAGACCCAACACTGATTTGACTGTGACCCTTGCTAATATGTCATCTATCCTTTCCGGATATTTGGTTAAAAGCACGGTTTCTGGAGGCAGATTCTCAGGCTTTAACACTTACTTGTTGTGTGATCTTGGGCAAGTTACTTAACCTCTCTTTGCTTCAGTTTCTTCATCTATAAAATAAATGAAAGGTTGAAAGGATTAAATATAGTAAGATGTGTGCTTGAAACAAAATAAACATATTAGTGCTTGTGATTAATGTTATTGTTGTTGGTGATGGTGTGTTATGATCACCTTCGTCATCTGAAAGGATATGCTAAGATAATGCATGTGAAAGTGCGTAGTAAACCAAAAAGCAGAATATAATAATTACCATTTTAATGCCAAATAATCTCCTCCTTATCTTGTGCACCAGTGGCTCTTCACCAGGACTTCCGGCAGGGCCACTACAAAGGTCCACACGGATGACGCAGTGTGATGCTCCAAGGGCGAGAGAGAGGCTCTGAGCAGTGTTCGGAGTGTTGGTCACGTACATACACACATATGTCAAAACTAATACAGCTGTTCACATAAGAGCTGTACTTTATTATTTTTTTATTATTATTATTTTAAAATCACAGCTTTGAATCAAAAGCACACCCTAGAAGTTCAGGCTTGTTTCAGATCAAAGCAATCTTGGGACTGCTCCCTTTGAGTGTCTAGTCCTCATGACTCTGGGACTCAATCCTAGCATAGAGTCATTTCAC
>NW_007790576.1:0-1981 GCF_000696425.1 Galeopterus variegatus
TACTGATCTGTTTCCTGTCACTAAAATTTAGTCTTTTCGGGCCAGCCCGGTGGCGCACTGCGCTAGTGCGCCGCTTGGGAAGCGTGGTGGCGCTCCTGCCGAGGGTTCGGATCTCACATACAGACCGGTTCCCGCTCACTGGCTGAGTGAGGTGCGGGGGCAGCACCGAGGGTTGCGATCCCGTTGCCGGTCCCGGTCCGGTGCGGGGGCGACACTGAGGGCTGTGATCCGTTGCCGGACACGGAAAAAGACAAAAAAAAAAAAAAAATTTAGTCTTTTCTAGAAGCTTATATTAATGTTACAATACAGTTACTCCATAAAATAATGTATAATATGTTGACATATGATTTAGTATATATATATATATATATATATAAATATTTTAATTAAGATTTTGTAATTACATTAATATTAATATAATATATATTAATATTACATAATAATTAATATTATGTATTGATATATAATAATATATATAAATATTTTAATTAAGATTTTGTAATTACATTAATACTAATATAATATATATTAATATTACATAATAATTAATATTATGTATTGATATATAATAATATATATAATAATGATAATACAATAGTCTTTTGTGTCTGACTCCTTTCATTAAAAAAAATACTTTAAGGTTTATCCATGCTTTTTTTTATGTTATTGGTAGTTTGTTTACATTATTGAATACCATTATATCACAAGGATGTGTTAGACTTTTTTATTCATTCACCAGTTAATGGATATTTGTGTTGTTTCTAATTAGAAGCCATGGTGAATAAAGTGGCTACAAACATTTGAGTAAGAGTTTTCATTTCTCTTGTGTAAATGCCTGGGAGTGGAATTGTGTTATATGGTAATGTCTAAGGGAGGTAGATTTTGACCGGGTTTACATTAAATCTATAGATCAATTTGGGGAGAATTAATAATTTTGAGGGATATATTTCCTTTCTATAATTTGAGGATCAGGATTATCCAGGTCTCATAGAATGAGTTGGTATGTACTCTGTACTCCTTCCTCTTTAAATTTTCTGAAAGAATTTATAATTATTTTGTTTGCTTGTTTGTTTTTGTAAATGTTGGATAGAAACCTTCTTTGAACCTATCTGGGCCTGAAGTTTTCTTTGTTGGCAGTATTAACTGCAGATTCAATTTCTTTATATAATATAGAATTACTCTGGCCATCTATTTATTTTTAGTACACTTTAGTAGTTTATGCCTTTCAAGAATTTTGTTCATTTCACTTATGTTTTCCAATTTAATGGCATAGGTCATTTATAATGTTCTCTTCATCTTTTTAATGTCAGTAGGATTTGTAGCAATGCCCCCTCTCTCATTATTGCTATTATCTTTACTGCTTACTTTGAGTTTAATATGTTCTTTTTTTAAAAACATAAAGAAAACTTTTTTATTTACCATTAATTGTGAGCTGAAGTTCAGCTTACATATCTTTTATTTTTTGTCTTCTTTATTTTATATTGTGTCCATTTTTCTAGAATATGACTGCATTTGACAAACTATTCCATTAGGTTTTTTTTGTCTACCTTCCCACCTTTTAAAAAAAAAATACTAGTTTTTTAAAATTGATTATACATAGCATGGGACACAGAGCTGACGATCAGCACCTGTGCCCAAGATGCGATGATCAGATCAATACTATCCGCATGCCCACCACCTTAGATTGCAATTATTCCATGTCCCCAATCCAACCTCTCCCCAACGCCTCTTTCCTGCCACACCTCCCACCCCCAGCAACCCTAGGTCTGTTCTCTCCCTCTGCAAGTCCAACACACCACTGCGGTCTTTCTTTCCTTTCTTCTTTCTATTTTAGCTCCTACTTAGGAGTGAGGACATGTGGTATATTTCCCTCTGTGCCTGGCTTATTTCACTTACATTTTTCTCTAAACTCATCCACGTTGCTGAGAATGGCAGAATTTCATTCCTTTTTATAGCAGAGTAGTATTCCATTGTGTATATA
>NW_007790577.1:0-432 GCF_000696425.1 Galeopterus variegatus
AAAGGCGGGTCCAGTCAAGGTGAAGTTCCAGAGATAGTTTAGTAAGGATGTCTTTTAGAGCGCTGTTGGCACGCTCAACTTTTCCTGAGGCCTGGGGCCGATAAGGATAGTGTAAATGCCAGGGAGAGGGCTTGAGATAAATTTTGTATTATTTGAGTGATGAACTCTGGGCCGTTGTCCGCTTGTATAGAAGAGGGCATTCCGAATCTTGGGATAATCTGGGAGAGGAGTATGGAAGCCACAGTGGTGGCCCTCTTGTTAGTGGTGGGGAAGGCCTCTATCCAGCTGGAGAAAGTATCTACCATTACTAGGAGGTATTGTTGGTGTTTAACAGGAGGCATGTGGGTGAAATCGATCTGCCAGTCTGCTGCAGGGATACTACCCCTAGCTTGGTGTGAGGGATATGGTTTGGCTTTTTTTTTTTTTTTTTTT
>NW_007790577.1:1404-1980 GCF_000696425.1 Galeopterus variegatus
GCCTCGGGTAGAGGGCCTTCGGAAATGGAGGAGTGACAAGGAATGAAATTTTGGAAGGCTTCTAAACAGTTATGGATTGGGGTGTTGGGTGGATAGGGCATAGGGAGAAGGGTAGCAGGGTTTAGAGGCGAGCACAGGAGAAAGGTAATATCAGGATTTTCTAGGAAAGAGGAAAGTAAAAGCCTGGATGGGGGAAGGGAGTGTAGAGCCTTGTAGGTGAGGAGGTCTTTTAGATGGTGAGGCAAGAGTATGGTTAAGGGTGCACCAAATGTTAATTTATTTTTTTTTTATTTTTTTTTAATTTTTTTTTTAAAAAGATGACCGGTAAGGGGATCTTAACCCTTGACTTGGTGTTGTGAGCACCACGCTCACCCAGTGAGCAAACCGGCCATCCCTATATGGGATCCGAACCCGTGGCCTTGGTGTTGTCAGCACCACATTCTCCCGAGTGAGCCACGGGCCGGCCCCCAAATGTTAATTTATAAGCCTCCTTTTGCAGTAAATGTCCAGCAGCCAGGGCACGAAGGCAAGGAGCCCATCACCAGACAGTGGGATCTAGTTGTTTGGACAAATATG
>NW_007790578.1:0-1980 GCF_000696425.1 Galeopterus variegatus
TCTCTTTCTTGGTTCAGACTCCTAGTCCTTCTGATCTTTCTCCCCTCCTCTGTACTTTACCCAACTGCATGCACACACTTTTATAGATAGTCCCTTGCTCTGACTCCACACCTCCACTTTTCCTAGATTCTTTCTGCCTCTGCACTATTCTCTGAAAGATGACGGCTCTTCCTTTGCAACCAACCCGTGTTTGTCTCATGTCAAATTTCCTGCTAAAGGGCGCTTGCTTCTCCTACCCTGTGCCTGAGTAACCTAAATTGTGGCTTCCTCCTCTTTATTTCTTCCTCTCTTCATTCTATTCCTCCCTGAACGCTCCTCTCCATGTGATCCTCAGGTTCACTCTGGAGTGCTGTTCTCCTGACGCTGTCACACTGTTCCTCACACTCTGCCTCTCCTCTTCCATCTTACCTACTATACATCTTTACCACAGCCCCTCCCCCCATCCATGACATCTGTACTTCTCCTATGCTCTTCCTTCAGAAAAGCTTTAAATGCTGCACTTTTGCTCATTTCACATCCCAGAAATTTTTCCCTATGAAAAGCTAAAATTCTAGGTCCCTTTCTCCTTACTTTCTTTCTTGTTTATATTTAACAAATTATTCTCTGTTTTACTTCTACCTAGACCCCTTTGAGTTCCAGATCATAGCAGGCTGTGAGCTGCATCCTGGGGGTGACATAGTAAGCTTCTTTAGGGGAGCTTTTAGAGGACTGGATCTCCTGAGCATCAAATATTACTCATGTGTGCCTTCCCCAGAAGGCGGAATCACAGCACAGCAAGTCTGCACACTACTCAATCAAGGTATCATCGATATTATAACGAAGCTCCTCTATGAAACCTGCCCCCGCTATCTCTTGGGTGTCCTTGATGCAGGGAAGGCGGATCTGCAGAGGCAAGGTTAGCCCTGTTCTTTATTTCACTTTCCACCACCTCCTTTAAACCCAAAAGTGGCAAGATACCCTAAAAGTAGAGGGGCTTACTCAGTAAGTTATTTGCTTCCCAAAGAAGTGGAATAGGTCACTGTCCAAGCTTGTGTATTTCTGAGTTTCTATGCTCTGTATTACAGTGCAAATCTGACATTCTCTCTGTCCCTTCCTGCCCCAGTGAAGCCCAAGGCCTGGCTGTCCAGTGGCCCCACTCCTGGTCCTGGCCATCTGCTGCTGGTGTGCCATGTCATAGGATTCTATCCAAAGCCCGTGTGGGTGATGTGGATGCGGGGTGAGAAGGAGCAGGCAGGCACTCAGCGAGGTGACCTCCTGCCCAATGCTGATGGGACATGGTATCTCCGAGTAACTCTGGATGTGGCAGCTGGGGAGGCAGCTGGCCTGTCATGCCGGGTGAAGCATAGCAGTCTAGGAGGCCAGGACATCGTCCTCTACTGGGGTGAGAAGGAACCGGGACCCAGGCAGCAAATGGGAGCAGGAGGTCCTCCAGCATAGAAGGAGGGACTGGAGAAGGGTGGGGTATGAGAGAGAGAGAGAGAGAGAGAGAGAGAGAGAGAGAGAGAGACTTCTGTGATACCTGTCCTAGCAAATTAAAAAAAAAATGATACAAAGTATAGAAGAGCTAAGAATGAAGGACCTATAGATTGGATGGGAAGGGACAGGAGAGCAAGACAAAGGATGGATAGATGGTATCTGGGAATATGAGAGAGGGAATTGGAGATGACTCTACATTGGAAGCACATGAATTGTGCTGACACACAGCTGGGCAAAGGAAGGCCAGGGGAATCAGAGGATGAGACTTAAAGTGACATCCTTGTATCCTCCCCAAATTGCCAGGACACCGCACCTCCATTGGCTTGATGTTTTTGGCAGTAATGGTGCCTTCTTTGATCCTTTTGCTGTGCTATGCATTATGGTTTGTGAGGCACTGGTGAGTTTTTATTTTTATTTTTTTAATCTTTCTTTTTTGTCCACCCTTCCACTCCTTCCCACCATTTTGCCTGTTTCCATCACTTTAGCCTCAATCTTTCCACCACA
>NW_007790579.1:0-1980 GCF_000696425.1 Galeopterus variegatus
CTGTTGTCATTGACCCATAACATAAAACAGGGGCAGGTGGAGATCCCGGCTCCTCCTTGGGCGGAGATTGGCCAAAGTTCATCTCTCGGCCTGTATTTCAGTTTCAGCCGATATGTTCTGAGGACAGTCTAGCATTTCATGGCGCATGACTTCCTGCCACCTCCTGCAAGAACAGAAACTCAGAACAAAGGATGACGACCAGTTCACTTCCTGTTTTGCACCTTTTAGGGGCAGCAAGGCCCGAGGTGTTCAGGAGACCCTGGCCCCTGGGTTACACTTTGCACTGGCTTCCCCCGTGCCTGTCCCTAGGGCCCTCTCTTTCACCCTTTTAAGGGTCTTTAATCAAACATCACCTTCTCAGCGAGGCCTCCCCTAACCATGTTATTTAAAACTGCAGTCCTTTTCCCCACACCCTTGCCAGCGTTTGTTATTTTCTGTCTGGTTGACAATAGCCACTCTAATTGGGGTAAGAGGGTACCTCATTGTGGTTTTAATCTGCATTTCCCTGATGCCTAATGATGTTGAGCATTTTTTCATGTTGTCAGGGTGCAGAAAGCTGTCACCCCCAAATATGGTGCTTCACAGGCTGGAATAAAGCAGCAGCCTCAAGGTCTCTCTGACCTTCTCCCCAATCGCCCCCTTCTGTCTCCTAATTCTCTGTCTCTCAATTCTCCAAAGCACAGGATGAAGCTGTTTCCTTATCTGCCTAAAATCTATACCTGCCAAAGAAGAAGACAGTCACCTCCGTTCCTTTCCCTGAGTTTGCATTAACTTAACTCATGTCACAGGAAGGAAGACCAGAGTCTGTGAACACACCTGGACCAACTGTTTGGTCCTATTCAGGATTTTGCAGAAAATCATTTACCAGTCATTGTCTGCTCTGTGGGCCAAATAGACTTTGTCCCAGGCCGTCGTATGTTCTACAGGCCCCTTGCGTCCCTCCTCAAGTCATTTACTCCTATTTCTCCCATCTCCACTTTCCCTATGGAGGTGCGGACATAGGCTGTGTACCCCAGTGGAAAATTGGGACATTGCTCTTCTGTGATTCCCCTGTGCTTGCCCCCTCCCAGCACATTAAATAACAAAATTTGTTATGCCCTTCCTTCATGTTGATCTAAATTTGTCAGTGATTTTTATTAATGAATCTTCAGGGATGAAGAGGAAGTTTTCCCTTGGCCCCTACAACGTGCTTGTTGGAGGTTCCTCAGAGAACTACCTTAGCACCCCGCTATCCCACTACTGGGTATATACCTAAAGGAAATGAACTCAATGTATCAAAAAGACACCTGCACTCCCATGTTCCTCGCAATGTTATTCACCAAGAGATAGAATAGCTAAGAGATGGAGTCAACCTAAATGCCCATCAATGGATGAGTGGATAAAAAATGTGGTTTATATGCACAATGGAATACTGCTCAGCTATAAAAAGAAATTTGCAGCAACATAGATGGAATTGAAGTGAAGTGAGTCATCATGTTAAGTGAAGTAAGTTAGGCACCGAAAAATAAATGCCACATGATCTCACTCATATGTGGAATCAAAAAAATAAAAAAAAGATGTTCTCATAGAAATAGAGAGCAGAATAATGGTTACCAGAGGCCAGGAGGGGAGGGACTGTCGGGGAGAGGAGAGGTGGTGGACTCACGGTCTAGCGCTGTGCTCTCTGTGCTAAGGGAATCGTTGTCCAGCATATACATGTATTAAAACAACACACTGTACCCCACAAATATGTACAAGCAAATTAAAACATGGAAAAAATGATAAACTACAGTCCTTTCTGCACAAAAACTTGTACATGCATGTTCATAATGGCATTTTTTATAACAGCCAAAAAGTGGAACACGGCCCAAATGTCCATCAGTGGATGAATGACAATCAAAACGGAATATTATTCAGCCAGTGGAAAAGGAACGAAGCACTGACATGTGCTTCAACACGGAAGGACCGTGAAAACGCGATGCTCAGTGAAGACACCAGACA
>NW_007790580.1:0-1980 GCF_000696425.1 Galeopterus variegatus
TTTTTTTTTTTTTTTTTTTTTTTTTTTTTTTTTTTTTTTTTAAGATGGTCCAACATAAAAATATTGAGGTATTCTCAGCTCTTTTTCAGCCCTTTTTAAAAAAATATTTCTACTCACATATTGAGTTATTTTGCCTATAATAAATATTCGTTATACATTTTAGAAACATCTTATAGAATTAAGGAGAAACAAGGAGCCCTTAGTTGGAACTTCTTTCACTGTATTCTTCTAAGAAAGTGGAATTATTTCATAGCATTCCAAACCCTTTTTCCTGGGCTTAGGTCAAAGATGTGGCATCATCATGTTGTTTACAGGACTAGATTTAAAACTAGAATGAGGATAATTTTAAGTGTTGAAAGCTGGATAACAATGTATTTCAGATACGATTTTAGTTTCGGGTTTATTCTTTTTCAATGGCTTTATAATAGGTCTAGATTTGGTTTTGCTTTAGTTTGAACTATCTCTCATGGGTTTATTTAAAAATATATAAAAACTAATAAAATTCTAGTGACCTCATGTTTTAGTAAAAGTATTTGCTTAATTGCAGAATTTAGGTTGTTCATTTCTTTCTTCCATACAACCCTCCATTTAATCATTCAAGAAACGTTTTGTATGTACTTTCTGCTCAAGACTTTTCTTTAAGGAACGTTTTCTTTTTGTAGTTCATATGGAATTAGATGAGAAAATCTAGCCAATTTAGTGGAACCAATTTTGTGATATATCATCCCTTCCCTCTCATTTTGTGCTTTATAAACAGACTTCTCTGGTCTATAACCTTTTGCTTCCCATCTGCCCGTAGTCCACACACTGTGGCTCTAAAACACTGCTAAGAATAGATTAATGTTCAAAGTTATGAGAGTTATTTAGACTTACATATGTAGCTGGTTTAAAAATGATTAGCATATATGTTTGTGTGAATATTTTATATATACATACACACACACATTTCAGATTACTAAAAAATTAAATTAGACTATTACAGGCATGTCAACATGTATTTTAAAAATATATAGATTTAAGTATGTGTGTCTATGTTTAAACATACACATTTGGAGTAAGTGTACCTATGGGATTTAGTAATTCCCTAAACTATGAACAATGGCTTTTTATACATCTTCCCTATTTCATTTCTCCCGACAAAACACAATAACCAAAAACACACAAAAACCTGAGTTGTGTTTGAGTCAAAGTGTCACTGTTTCTGCACATATTGGACTTGGTAATTTATAGCTGTACAAGTCACAACTCCTAGTTGAAATTTATTTTTTAAAAAAGTTTCAACCAAAAATGAGTGGGAGTAGGAGTACAGTGGCCATAGGAATAGTCAAAAACATTTGTAAATTAGCTGGGTCCCCTTGCTACCTGTACACAGAATGTGATGGTCAGTGAAACGATATTGCTTCCAGGGCAAGGTGATTGCCCCATGAGTTTGTCTTTGATAATGATACTTCACCAAACAAAATACCTCAAGTTATATTGTTATAAAGTTACAGACTTGGATTTAATTCTTGTTTCTGTCATATTACCAATTATGTGGCCTAATCACATGTATTAATGAATATATTCCTGTTTGCTCTTCTACTGAGATAATAATAAGATCAAAAAGTTCATGAAAAAACAGAATTAGAAGGTAATACAAATCTTTCCATGAACTTTTTGAAGACCACTCATAAATGTTTATCTCCATGTGTTGTTATGGACTATACAGAATGATATTAACGGAGACAAATAGCATGAAAAATGTTGCAAAGTGAGGGACAGAGAAAATACTAACAAAACCTACTAAGAAAAGGAAGTGTTCCTTGGATATTTACTTGCTGTATAATAAACTCTTCGAGAGAAGGGACTAGGTCTGGCTTTTTCCTACATATACAGTGCTTCATATATGATGAGCATTCAATAAACTTTCATTGAATGAAGGCTAGTGTCTTTTTCTTTGAAATTATCTTCTATTTAAATTTCTTCCTTTCTCATTGCAGT
>NW_007790581.1:0-785 GCF_000696425.1 Galeopterus variegatus
GGAAATCAAAAAATTTCTTGAAACTAATGAAAACAATGATACATCATACCAAAACCTGTGGATACTGCAAAAGCACTACTAAGGGGGAAATTTATCGCATTAAATGCTTACTTCAAGAAGAGTAGAAAGATGGCAAGTGAAAAGCCTAATACTTCACCTTAAAGAACTAGAAAACAAGAACAATCCAAACCCAAAGTTAGTAGATGGAAAGAAATCACTAAGATCAGAGCAGAACTTAATGAAATTGAAACCCAAAAAATGATACAAAAGATCAATGAATCAAAAAGATAATTTTTTGAAAAGATAAATAAAATTGACAAACCATTAGCATGGATAAGTAAAAAAAGAAGCGAGAAGACCAAATAAAAATTGGAAATGAAAAAGATGATATTACAACTGATAACTCTGAAATACAAGGAATCATTTGAGACTACTATAAAAAACTATATGCCAACAAATTTGAAAATCTGGAGGAAATGGATACATTTCTGGACACACACAAACTACCAAAACTGAGCCAAGAAGATGTAGAAAATCTGAACAGACCAATAACAATAAGAGGGATTGAAGCTGTTATCAGAAGCCTCCCAACAAAGAAAAGCCCAGGACCAGATGGATTCACAGCAGAATTCTACCAAACATTCAAGGAGGAATTGACACCAATTCTCTACAAACTATTCCAAAAGGTTGAAACAGAGGCAATTCTCCCAAACTCATTCTATGAAGCTAACATCAACCTGATACCAAAACCAGGTAAAGATACAACTAAAAATGAAAACTACAGG
>NW_007790581.1:1537-1980 GCF_000696425.1 Galeopterus variegatus
AGAATGAATCTAGACCCATAGCTCTCACCACATACCAAAATAAACTCAAAATGGATTAAGGATTTAAATATACACCCTGAAACAATAAAACTTCTTTAAGGAAAAATTGGAGAGACACTTCAGGAAATAGGTCTGGACACAGACTTCTTGAATAAGACCCCAAAAGCACACGCAACCAAAGGAAAAAATAAACAAATGGGATTATATTAAACTAAAAAGCTTCTGCACAGCAAAAGAAACAATTAACAGAGTTAAAAGACAACCAACAGAGTGGGAGAAAATATTTGCAAAATATACATCTGACAAAGGATTAATATCCAGAATATACAAGGAACTCAAAACAACTTTACAACCAAAAAATAAGTAACCCAATTTAAAAACAGGCAAAAGAGCTAAATAGGCATTTCTCAAAGAAAGATATATGAATGGCCAACAGACACATG
>NW_007790582.1:0-1980 GCF_000696425.1 Galeopterus variegatus
GATTGTTGGAGGTGTTCGGCATACTTTGTTTTCTTTACATTTAAAATAAAACGGAAACCCTAAATATCTATTCTTTATAGGAATAGGTTCAAAACAGCAACGAATAGCTGTAGTAAGCACAATGACAAAACAGGAAAGAAACAGACTGTGCTTTATATATGCCTAACTAATATAACTTACTACATTAAAATGAACTAGAGATGCCAAGCTATGAAACTAGGGAAGTTGTATGTTATAACTGTGTATAATAAGCATAACTTTCTGTTCTCCACCTCCCCACCAGCCCTGTAGCACAGAAAAAAAAGACCAATTTCATGAGTGTCTAAATAGCTTACAAATCATATGCACAAAAATTAACACAGACGTTGATCAAATGCACCCAACTTTCAGATGGAGATTATCTGAGAGAGAGTTTTTCATTTTGAGGACTGGTGAAGTGGTACGGTAAAGTGATCCTGATGAGTACAGATGCACAAATCTCATACTTGCAATTTGTAAAAGACACTCGATTTCATATATTTCATTTGTCCGCACCAGGGGTTTGCATATTGAGAGGAAGTGGAGACCAGACAGGGTGGGTCAGATCCTGGAATGCCCAATGGCCAGCCCACAATGTTGAGAATGATTCAGTAGGCAAGATGGCACTTGCTGCCTATATAGAGACTGCAGTCCACTGAAACACTAAAAATCTCCTGGCTTGGAAAAGCAAACCCCCCCCCCCCCCCATGGCTTAGACACACTATTTGCCGATAGGTTGTGATGCTTTGTTATTTATCCAAATTGAATTTGGTAACATAATGAACATAAAGTCTTGGCCCCAAACATATCATACAAATACTATGATCAAACATAAAATAGTATTATGCTGTCAAGAACATTTCTCCAGTTGCTTGTTGAGAATAACTATTTTAAAATTTAAAATCATGGCCTTAACTGATGCTTACCATTTCAGCCAGTGACTAAATAATCAATGAGGTAAAAAGAACTGATATGGTTAAGTGAGTATGGCAGAAATCTCTTAAAGTATCAGATCCTTGGGAATCCCCAGAGATGTTCATATAGACCTGTGCAGTTCTCAGGTAGAACTGGCAGGACTGGGTATTCCTAACAGGACTTGCTTTCTAAATCTCTTTTTCTTTCTCCTCCCTCTTTAAAAAAAAAAAGAAAAGAAAAGAAAGAAATTCAGGAAATCAACATATATTTATTGATCACCTAGGTTTGTATCCATTATTTCAGGGATGAAGGCAAAGAAGTAAAATGCATGATTGCTTCCCCAAAGGAGCTCAGTTTAGTGCTTCTCAACACTGCTCCCTCCTTAGAAAATCACCAAAGGAGTATTTTTAAATGCAAATAGATGTATTTTTTGTACACTGGGCCTCACCCTAGATCAGTTAAAGAAACATTTCTGTCTGTCAGCTCTGGGAATCTATATATTTTAAAATCCGTACGAGTGGTTCTAATATACACTGTTGGGAATACTGAATCACAAACTAGAATGAGGTATGAAGGGTAAGTGAGACTGAGTAGAGTAGAAAGACAAAAAGTAAAAGGAAAAGAAAAGCCAATATGGGATGAGAAAGTTGGAGAAGACTTGATGGGCAGGGTAGGGTCTGGAAAGGTGGGTACAATGGTCAGAAAGACTTCCTTTTGGCAACCCTGAGATATTCGTGCACTGTTTCCCAAAGGATATTTCAAGTATTATTTATTTAGTGAAAATAAGTTCTAATAGCCATTCACAGAAGGAAATGATTGTGTAAACTGAAATAGTGACATTGAGACCAGAATAGACCCTGGAGGTAGAGAGGAAGAAAATGGTATTGATATTTCTATGTGTGGAGATCATTGTAAGTTACGGCATAAAAGTGGAATGAAAGTAACATGTGAGGGTGAAGAGTGAGTAACAAATTTTCTACATGAGAAGACTTGGATTAGAGAGAAAGGACCAGAAGAGCATCGATAGGGATCTGGTATCACAAGGCG
>NW_007790583.1:0-1980 GCF_000696425.1 Galeopterus variegatus
TATGAATATTCTTGGAGTACAAAGCTGACCATCACCACCTGTGCCCAAGATGTGATTGTCAGATCAGTACTGTCACCATGTCCATTACCACAAATTGCGATTATTTCCTGTGTCCCCCACCAATTAATCCCCTCCTGCCTTCTTCCTCCCTTCTTCTGCCTTACCACTCCCCCACAACTGTTGGTAAGCTCTCTCTCTCCCTCTGCAAGACCAATGCACCACTATGGAATTTCTATCCTTCCTTCTTTCTCTCTTACCTCCCAATTATGAGTGAGGACATGTGGTATTTTTCCCTCTGTGCCTGGCTTTTTTCACAGAACATGATTTTCTCCAAGCTCATCCATGTTGCTGCGAACAGCAGAATCTCATTCTTTTTTATGGCAGAGTAGTATTCCATGGTGTATGTATTTCTCTTATTTCTGAAACCAATTTTGATAAGATTTATTTTTAATTAAAATTTTAACTTTAAACCTATAGATATATTATCATAAATGGTTTGTTATTTTTTATTATTTTTAATCTTAGATATATCTCTAGCTATGCCACTTTTATATATGTAATATTGCTTGTTTACTCTATTTATTACTGATCTTTGACTTTTCAAAGAAGAAATTCTTGGCTTTAAAGCTTATACATTCTGTTATATCTTCTTTTTATAACCTTCTATGCTTATCTTTGATTATTTCCTTCCTGTTACTTTCTTAATGTTTATTCTGTTAGGTTTCTCTTTGTTAATTTTTAAGAGAAAGGCTGAACTCATCAATTAGAGCCTTTCTTAATTTTTTTTATTGATTATGAATATTCTTGGAGTACAAAGCTGACCATCACCACCTGTGCCCAAGATGTGATTGTCACATCAGTACTGTCACCATGTCCATTACCACAAATTGCAATTATTTCCTGTGTCCCCCACCAATTAATCCCCTTCCGCCTTCTTCCTCTCTTCTTCCGCCTTACCACTCCCCCACAACTGTTGGTAAGCTCTCTCTCTCCCTCTGCAAGACCAATGCACCACTATGGAATTTCTATCCTTCCTTCTTTCTCTCTTACCTCCCAATTATGAGTGAGGACATGTGGTATTTTTCCCTCTGTGCCTGGCTTTTTTCACAGAACATGATTTTCTCCAAGCTCATCCATGTTGCTGCGAACAGCAGAATCTCATTCTTTTTTATGGCAGAGTAGTATTCCATGGTGTATGTATAACACATTTTTCCTATCCAATCATCTGTTAATAGACATTTAGGTTGGTTCCATATCTTGGCTATTGTAAATAGAGCTGTGATGAACATGGATGTATCCCTGTTCCCTCTGACATGATGATTTCCATTCCTCTGGGTATATACCTAGAAGTGAAATTGCTGGATAGTATGGTAGATCTATCTGTAGTTGTTTGAGAAACCTCCATACTGTTTCCATAGTGGCTGTGCTAATTTATAGTTCCACCAAGAATGTAGACTGTTCCTTCCCTCCACATCCCGCCCCCAGCATTTCTTATCCTCTATCTGTTTGATTATAACCTTTCTAACTAGAATGGGGTGATATCTCCATATGGTTTTAATTTGCATTTTCCTGATGATTAGTGATGTTGAGCATTTTTTAAAGTGCCTGTTGGCCATTTGTATATTTTCCTTCAACAAATGTCTATTCAGATCCTTTACCCATTTCTTCAATTGGGTTATTTGGGGTTTTTTTTAACTGTGTAGTTGCTTGAGTTCCTTGTATATTCTGGATATTAATCTCTTATCAGATGTATAGTTTGCAAATATTTTCTCCTATTCTGTAGGTTGTCATTTCACTCTGTTGATTGTTTCCTTTGCTGTGCAGAAGAATTTTAGTTTGACATAATCCCATTTATTTATTTTTTTTCTTTTTGTTGCTTGTGCTTTGGGCTCTTGTTCATAATGTCTTTGCCCAGTCCTACTTCCTGAAGTGCTTCCTCTGTGTTTTCTTTTAGGAGTTTTATAATTTCAGGTCTTATAC
>NW_007790584.1:0-1980 GCF_000696425.1 Galeopterus variegatus
CATTGTAATATCTCAGATCTTTCACCCCCAAATAACCAACCTTCACTTACTTGGGGACCATATGGCAGGGCTCCTGTTGAGCATGCAGGCCCTATGCAGGTGCTGCACTCTATCCGTTCTCTGGAGAGACAGTCAGTTCTATGAATCTATCAGTCCAAAGCTTCAGTCGGTTGTGTCTTTAGAACACATTATTTTATGTACTCATGGAATCAATTTTTATTGAATTGTATTTTGGTATAATGCTATTAGCTTACATTGAGGACATTTTTAAAAATTACATACAATCTACTACCATATTATTCTATGATTGTTGAAGATATATTTTGTTGTACCACAAGTATTTCCCTTTTCTTTCTTTCTTTCTTTTTTAAAATTTTTTTAAAATTTATTTTATTTTATTTTGTCCTTTTTTTATGACTGGTAAGGGGATCGCAACCCTTGGCTTGGTGTCGCCTGCACCACGCTCAGCCAGTGAGCGCACCGGCCATCCCTATATAGGATCCGAACCCGCAGTGGGAGCACTGCTGCACTCCCAGCGCCACACTCTCCTGAGTGTGCCATGGGGCTGGCCCTAAAGTATTCTTCTTTCTTTTTTTTTTCTTCCAAATTTTATTTTATTTTGTCAATATACAATGTGGTTGATTATTGTGGCCCTTTACTGAAACCTCCCTCCCCCCTCCATCTCTCCCTCCCTCCCAACAATGTCCTTTCTGTTTGCTTGTCATATCAACTTCGAGGAATTGTAATTGTTGTGTCTTCTTCCCTCCCGCCACCCCTGGTATTTTGTGTATTTATTCATTTATTTTTAGCTCCCACAAATAAGTGAGAACATGTGATATTTCTCTTCTGTGCCTGACTCATTTCACTTAATATAATTCTCTCTAGGTCCATCCATGTCGTTGCAAATGGCAGTATTTCGTTCTTTTTTACAGCAGAGTAGTATTCCATTCTGTCGATATACCACAGTTTCCTTATCCACTCATCTGATGATGAACATTTGGGATGGTTCCAATTCTTAGCTATTGTAAAGAATCCTGTGATGAACATTGGGGAACAGGTATACCTTCGACTTGATGATTTCCATTCCTCTGGGTATATTCCCAGCAGTGCAATAGCTGGGTCATATGGTAGATCTATCTGCAATTGTTTGAGGAACCTGCATACCATTTTCCATAGAGGCTGCACCATTTTGCAGCCCCACCAACAATTTATGAGAGTTCCTTTTTCTCCACAACCTTGCCAGCATTTATCATTCACAGTCTTTTGGATATTAGCCATCTTAACTGGGGTAAGATGATATCTCAGTTTGGTTTTGATTTGCATATCCCGAATGCTGAGTGATGTTGAGCATTTTTTCATATGTCTCTTGGCCATTCGTATATCTTCCTTTGAGAAATGCCTGTTTAGCTCTTTTGCCCATTTTTGACTTAGGTTGCTTGTTTTTTCCTTGTAAAGTTTTTTCAGTTCCTTCTATATTCTGGATATTATTCCTTTGTTAGATGTATATTTTGCAAATATTTTCTCCCACTCTGCTGGTTGTCTTTTAACTCTGTTAATTTTTTCTTTTGCTGTGCAGAAGCTTTTTAGTTTGATATAATCCCATTTGTTTATTTTTCCTTTGGTTGCCCATGCTTTGGGGGTAGTATTCATGAAGTCTGTGTCCAGTCCTGAAGTGTTTCTCCTATGTTATCTTTAAGAAGTTTTATTGTTTCAGGGTTTTTATTGTTTCAGGGTGTATATTTAATTCTTTAATCCATTTTGAGTTGATTTCAGTGTATGGTGAAAGGTGTGGGTCTAGTTTCATTCTTCTGCATATTGATATCCAGTTCTCCCAGCACGATTTGCTAAAGAGGCAGTCTCTTCCCCAGTGTATAGGCTGCAGTATAGGTTTGGTGCCTTTCTCAAAGATCAGATGGCTATAGGTGTGTGGGTTGATTTGTGGATTCTCTATTCTATTCCATTGATCAGTGTGTCTGTTTT
>NW_007790585.1:0-1980 GCF_000696425.1 Galeopterus variegatus
GATGGTTTGCTCTTAATATAGCAATTAAAATATATTTTTAAAAATTATTTAGGGTATGCTTATTTGTCATTATTTTTTGCAATGTTTTGTTTATTTTTTCTCTGCCACTATCCATGTACATTAGCCTTAATGCTTTAACTTATAAATAGAAATCCAAGTACATACACCAGAATTTTCAATAACTAAATAGAAATAACTCCTAAATATTAAATATTGAGGAAAAGACACTATTAAGTAATCTTTATAACACCAAAATCTGTAAAAGGACCAGTAAAAGGTCCTTAGAGATATTCTTATTTATGAAGAGTAATATTTTCTAATTACAAATTGGATGTTTGCCAGGTATATATTGTACTACATTATTTCCCCAAAGACAAATGGTATCTAATTCAAGATTAGTACAAATCTCTTAATTAATTAATTAATCATTATATTATGATATTAATTCTATTTAGACATTTTCTGTAAAATATGAAAACTAATTCTTTGAGAATATAACTCAAATCTATTACAAAAATGTGATCAGAGAAGTACGATATTTAGAATTATTTTGAAAGTCATTAGAAGATAAGTAGGGTTAATATTATACAGTTTACATGAAAAAAATTTAGTTGTGTTCCAAAATTTTATTTGACATTTATCAATTTACTCATTCAGAAAATATTTATTGACTTCAAACTGTGTCCTCAATACTGTGCTAAGAGCTAGGATAAACCATTGAATGAAACAAACATAGTCCATAACCTCATAGTGCTTACAATACATTGGGAGAGGTATATAATAAAGATGCAATAATTAATAAAGAGTGTGACAAAGTAGTACTCTGGAAGTGAGCAAAGGAAAAAAAATAACCTGATTTGTAAAGTAAAACACAAATAAAAAACACCATACACACAAGCAGAAAACAATCCATTTAAACTAAGACCTGAAAAGTGAAAATCAATCAGTTCACAGTGAGTGGTTGGAGGAAAGGGTGAGAGTGCAGTGGAGTGAAGGGCTGAGTAAGGGAAGTGTGGGATCTTTCTAGCAACTGGAAAAAGCATCCAATGGAAGAAACTCAGGGTACCGCAGGGAGTAGAGGAAGTAACATACAGCTGGATGATAGAAACCATAGCAGAATATGTCCTGAGATGATTAGGTGTGAGACTAGATCAGGCTGGACTTTATAGACCATATTATGAAGTTTGCCCTTATCTTAAGAGTAATGGGCAAGTACCAAAATGATTCAAACAAGGAGGTGAGATGACTGATAGGTCTGAATTTCTGAGGGATCTGTCAGACTGTGGAGAATGACGGTTGAATTGGAGCGTAGCTGGTGTAGATGATTCAAGAGGCTATTGCAGTCATGAAGGTAAGAGATGGTCGTTCATTGAGGTGGCAACGGTAGAGATGCAAAGAATAAAATGGATTTGAAATATAATCAAGATGTAGAGGTTATGTCATTTAAGGAATGGCTGCCTGTAGGGGTTAAAACAGAAGAGTAAGTCAAAGATGCCTCCAGTTTTCTGATTTGAAGAACCAAACGTCTGGTGGCTGCAGCAAGACACCCCAGAAAGACCAATTTTGAAATTGAGAGAAACTTGCTCAGTTATAGACATAATGAACACGAGGCATTTGTGAATTATATAGGTAGAGAGCAAGAAAACAGTTGTAAGTGTAGGAAATAAGAAGAGAATGTTTCACATACTGTGTTATCACGGTTCATTCTTTCATTCGACAATAACAAAATTGAGAGCCTGTCATTCTAGGCAAGATTCTGTCACTTAGTATTTAGAAGTGAATAAGACAGCCAATGTACCTGAATTTGGGGTTTTATTTAGGATAGGACTGATAGGTAGTCAGAAAAGAATAAAAAATAAAATAAATATATTCATATGGATTCAACCTGAATTAAATTTGAAATTCTGATTATAAAACACTTGTAATTAGTTATTAAGTTATTCATATAAATATTTCCTTAATATTTTTATCAGTGAACAC
>NW_007790586.1:0-1979 GCF_000696425.1 Galeopterus variegatus
ATGGTGCCAAAAGACTTGTTCAATGTAGGGTTGCCATAAACCTTCAATTTGCAAAAAACACTATCTATGAAGCACAATAAAATGAGGTGTTCCTGTACCCAATAAATAAATAATTTCACATTGTGATAAGTACTATGAAGAAAATAATCATGGGGATGAGTGGACAGGGAAGGGCACTTTGAAGTGATGGCACTTAAACTGAGAGCTAACGGTTCAAGGAACCATTGAAGATGCTGGATGTGCAAGGAGTCAGGGCAAGAGTATTCCAGGTAGAGGGGAAAGCATATGCAGAGTCCTAGAGACATGAAAAAACTTGGGTGTTCACAAAACTAAAAGAATAGTGTTGCTAGAGCATAATTTTGGTGGGGATGTGTGGCAGGGGGTATAATGAAAGGGGCAATTGTGTGGGCAGATCCCAATGGGCCTGTAGGCCATGACAAGAAACTGAATTTAAGAGCAATAGGAAATCACTAAATTTTAGAGTCTAAAAGGTTTTAAGCAAGCAAATGAGATGATCTACATTTCAAGATCACTCTTGCTGCAGTTTGAAAAACTGCTTAAGGATGGTAAAGGCAGAACCTGAGATTTTGGTTAGACAGCAACTAGAGTAGAGTGGGTGAGAGATGGTGGTGGCAAGGCCTAGGTTAAGAAAGGCCCTTGGGAAAATTATTGACCCCACTCCAATATTTTTGCAAAAATAACCCTTCATGTGCTACAAAAATCTTAAGTGAGGTGAAGGATGCTGTCTGTTCTATTATGCACTTTTTGGGAAAAATGCTTCCCCCCAAAATCAACATGAAATTAAATCTTTGTCAATTCTAGGTATTAGAAATCCAATCTGAGCCAACATTGTTAAATACAAAATATAATTATTCCCAAAATGTAATTTTCATTTCCATTTTAGAGAAGGTAATTAGGAACCTTTCCGAGGAGATGGCACATGGCTTGAGAACTGAAAAAAAAAGGAAGCAGCCAGTAGGACTCCATTCAGAAAGAACAGCAAAGTACAAAGGTCTTAAGACAGGAATGAGATGGACATGTTCAAGGAACAGAAGTGGCTGAGTGGCTGCAGAACAGTACTCATGGTATGTGGGCCACATTTAGTGAATGCCCAAAACGTGCCTTCTTTTTCATCTCTGTCATCTCCACAATAATGACAAGCAGAAGCCGTCAATAAGAAATAAGCAGAGAAAGGTCTCGTACAACAGCTGAATTTATTTTTCACAGTTGCCTCACTAAAACTGATAAAAACAACACTTCTGGTAAACCCACAGCAAAAATTTCAGTAAAAGAATAAACGCATCTAAGGGGCCAGCCCGTGGCTCACTCGGGAGAGTGCGGTGCTGATAACACCAAGGCCACGGGTTCGGATCCCTACATAGGGATGGCCGGTTGGCTCACTTGGGAGAGCGTGGTGCTGACAACACCAAGTCAAGGGTTAAGATCCCCTTACCGGTCATCTTTTTTTTTTTTTTGTCCTTTTTTGACACCGGCTGCACAGCTCTCAGCCAGTGAGCGCTGTGAGCGCACTGGTCATCCCTATATAGGATCCGAACCCGCGGCGGGAGCGCTGCTGCGCTCCCAGCGCCGCACTCTCCCGAGTGCGCCACGGGCTCGGCCCTTAACGGTCATCTTTAAAAAAAAAAGAAGAAGAAGAAGAAACACACCTAGGAGGGGCCTGTATTCCCGAAGGCGTGACAAGTTCCTTATGGTATGGTCACCATCCTACGGCACCTCCCTCCTACCAAATCTCACAATCTTTTTTTTTTTTTTTTTTTTTTAAAGATGACCGGTAAGGGGATCTTAACCCTTGACTTGGTGTTGTCAGCACCACGCTCAGCCAGTGAGCGAACCGGCCATCCCTATGTGGGATCCGAACCCGGGGCCTTCGTGTTATTAGCACCGCACTCTACCGAGTGAGCCACGGGCCGGCCCAAATCTCACAATCTTAGCACCCTAAATATCAACACATCTGGGAA
>NW_007790587.1:0-1979 GCF_000696425.1 Galeopterus variegatus
CCTGTAATTAATGAATTGCTAGAGGCTCAGTGTAGACATCTCTGTGAGTCAAAAACTCCAGGGCAACCCAGTCATAAGGGGATTCCCACACTTTTGTGAGTTTTGCCTCTAGGAATTGACCAGGTTCTCACGGTGAGTATTGGAGAAAAATCCCATCAGGCTTCTGGAAGGGGGAAGGGTAACTGCTATGGTTTGAATGTCTTCCCAAGTTCATGTTGGAGCTTAATTCCCCAAATGGTATTTGAAAGATGGGGCCTTTAAGAGGTGATTAGATCATGAGGACTATGCCCTAGTGAATGGATTAATCCACTCATGAATTAATGGGTTAATCACTTAATAGGTTATAAGGGAATAGATTCAGGGCTTTATAAGGAAAGCAAGTGAGCACTTTAAAAATCTCTGACCCAGCCCTCCTTATGTGACACTCTGCATTGCCTCAGGACTTTGTGCAGAGTCCTCACCAAGAAGGCCCTCACCAGATGTGCCCACTGGACCTTGAACTTCCAGCCTCCCAAACTGTAAGAAATAAATTCTGTTTCTTTATAAACTACCCAGTTTCAGATATTCTGTTATAAGCAACAGAAAATGAACTAATACAGTAGCCATTTTGAAATTCTCCAGAGCATTCTGTTCTTCTTAACAAGGTCTGTCCTCAAGGAAAACTATTTAACCAGAGCCTAACCTGCTAGGGTTTATCAGAGCCTAACTGACGTGGGAGAAGGGAAATACTCACCTCTAGACCACTCTAACCATCCTAAGAGGAAAAAAACCTGAGGAGCACTTGTGAAGTTCACAATCCAGAAGCACAGGCTTATTAAAAAACTAAGACCCCTTCATAAGACTACAGAATGCCTCCCCTCCCCCCACAGCTTACCACCACATTACTAAAGGTCTATTTATAGCAGTTCCCTTTGTCTGATGCCTCAAGCCTGACTATCAAAAATTTACAAGGCTTCAAAAACACAGTTTGAAGAGACAGAGCAAGCATCAGAACCAGACTCAGATGTGGCAGGAATGTTGGGATTATCGGACTGGGAATTTTAAATCAACTATGATTAATATGCTAAATTCTCTAATGACTAAAGTAGACAGCATGCAAAAATAGATGAGCAATGTCAGTGGAGAGATGGAAATTCTAAGAAAAAATTAAGTAAATGCTAGAGATCAAAAACATCACAACAGAAATAAGCAAATGTCCTTGATGGGCCTATTAGCACACTAGACAAGGCTGAGGAAGAATCTCTGAACTTGAGAATATTTCAATAGAAACTTCCCAAACTGAAAAGCAAAGAGAAAAAAGACTGAAAAAAAGAGAACCCCTAACAGAATGTCCAAGAAATGTGGGACAACTGAAAAGTTATAACATGCATAACAGAAATACAGGAGAAGAAAGAGAGGAAAAAACAGGAGAAATATTTGAAGAAACAGTGACTGAGAATTTTCCCCAAACCAATGTCAGATACCAAACCATAGATCCAGTAAGTTCAGAGAACACCAAGTGAAATAAATGCCCCCCCTCCACCACAAAGAAAAACTATATCTAGGCACATTATATTCAAACTTCTGAAAATCAACTATAAAAAAAAAAAAAATTGGAGGAAGCCAGAAGGAACAAACAGCTTACCCACAAAGGAATAAAGAATTACATACAACTTCTCAATAATCATGCAGGTAAGGAGAGAGTGGTACGAAATATTTAAAGTGTTGAGGAAATAAAACCCCACCAACCTAAAATTAAGTACCCTGCAAAATTATCCTTCAATAAATAGTGAAGGAGTAATAAAGACCTTCTCAATCAAAAATCGAGGATCAATTTGGTGCTAGTAGACCTACCTTGCAAGAAATGTTAAGTTCTACAGAGAAAAGTGATATAGGTCAGAAACTCAGATCTACATAAAAAAAGGAAGAGCACTGGATAAGAGATAAGTGAAGATAAAATAAAAGCTTTTATTTTTCTTATCTCTTGATTTAACAGATAA
>NW_007790588.1:0-1979 GCF_000696425.1 Galeopterus variegatus
ATTGGGATGTACCAAGAAGTTGCTAGCAATTGTTATCTCTATATGTATTGCCTCCAAGGAGAAAAGTCAAATTGCCCGTGTTACACAGTCTAGAAGTTTCAGTTTCTGAAACAATGTGAAGGAATTCATTTAAGGTGTCTCATATGAGAGAAGATGTTTTCATAAATGCAAACTGACATCAAATGAGTTTGTTTATGAATGAGTTGGTAGAGGGTGGGGGCAGAGAGGAAGATCCCCTAGCTTTATAGTTCCTTAAAAAATCTCCTTTATTCTAATATCAAACAGTCTACAAACTGTAATAATCTAGTGTGCTCCATATCACCCCATGACATTTGGCAATTAGAATGTGGGTGTATTGCTCTGCCTCAGTCAACACTAATGTTAAAGAACAGCAGAGTCTTTTAGGTAAGTATGAGCATGAGTCAGTCGCCACTGGCCTATTACAGAGAGGTGTTATTTCTTAGAGATAAGGGAACAAAGAGGTCTTAATATCCGGCTCAGCCAGGGCAGGAAATTGCCTACTTCCTGAGCCAGTGTGGTAGAGGCTGTGGGATGGGAGCCAGATATTGGAGGGAGGAGTCAAGTAAGCACTGGAGACCTCAGGATTTTATTGCAGGGCACATGGACTTTGTATCAGAATGTCGAAAACTCATTTTGTCTTTAGCACAGAAAGATGCTTGGCAAAGAATTAATGACACTAAAGCATTCTTATAAATGTCACTGATGGTCGTTAATTTTCTCAGATGGACATTTATTCTCATATGTTTATGTTTCCATTCTTGAACCTCTCCCTGTCTGTGGTATGTGCCAACATTTTAATTTTAAAGACTATCAATTATCCTGTTAATTCTAAGTTCTATTATAAAAGTGTAAAGTACCAAGTTGACCTTACATCCCTAGTCCTGATTACATACATATGTTTTTATAGACTGCTATCCAATACCAATGACACTAACAAACTAGCCTGCAAAGCTCTTAACCTCTCCTTCTCCCCCCACCCTCATTTGTAAATCAAGAGTGTAGAAGTAGATGATCTCAAAGCTTTGAGTTCCAAAAAGTGGCAGAAATTCCATCAAGTACAAGGCTGTTTAATGGGAAACGGAAACCTTTGGAATCTGAGATAGCTGAGTTTAAATCTCTGTACCTCCAATTATCAGATGTGTGACACTGGAAACACTCTGTAATCTCCTCAAGCTGGTTTCAACATCTGTAACTGGAATAATACTCGAATTAATAGGGTTGTTGTAGAATTAAATGACAGGGTATTAAAATGACTGGCAGATATGTATTTAGTAGTTGTTCCTTTTCTTTCCCTTCTCTTCCTCTAGTGTTATGTAGACTTAATAGATTTTACTACTTTTTATTAGAAAAAGAACACAGGTTTAGATGGCTGTGTTGAAAGAACAGAAGAGAAAGATTAATTTACAGGATGATCTAAAGATGAGTTGAATTTTGACAAGCAAAAAATAAAGATGAAAAGCATTCTACATACATAAGTATGTAATCAAAAGTATGGTAGCTGTAACAAAAAGGTGTTTGTGGGGAATAATAAGTAGTCTGATACTACTAAATGTGAAATATAGTGGTCAGAGTTAAGACATTTTATCTTTCTATAAATCTATCATTTTTTCTAAGATGTTTTATATTATATGCAATGTTCTACATTCTTTTTTTCCTTTTAAAACATATCTTGTAAATTATTTCATACCTATACATAAAAATTTATTTACTACTCTTAATGTACCATTATATGCATACATTATAATTTTTTCTCCATATACTTGCCAGCATTTGTTATTTTTTGTCTTGTTGATAATAGCCATTCTAACTGGGGTGAGATGATATCTCAATGTGGTTTTAATTTGCACTTCCCTGATGACTAGTAATTCTGAGGATTATTTCATGTGCCTGATGGCCATTTGTATGTCTTCTTTTGAAAGATGTCTGTTCAGGTCTTTTGCCCAGTTTTTTAAAATTTT
>NW_007790589.1:0-1979 GCF_000696425.1 Galeopterus variegatus
TGCCTTCATGACAGCTGATTGGATCGAACTCTCTCATGTGTCACAGTACAACCTGGAGATACATTGCCCATTTCTGGAGAAAAGAAATATAGCAAGTTAGAAGATCTTATTCTCTGCTCATTGGAAAGGAACTAGTCCTCAGTCATAGGGATACTTTTTAACTACTGCAAAAAATTGAGGATGGAGAATTACTGGTTTTCTTAGAGTGTGCTCTATCTGGGGTCAGGTTGGCTTTTCCTGATTACTTTGAGTTTGGGGGTGTGGATTAATCATCTCAGTCTGGGCTCTATGAGGAGAACCCAGGGTTTCATGCTTTTTCATCCTCCTTCAGGGTTCAAATTCCTTGCTAGGTTTGGCTGCATCTGGACATTCCTTAAGGATTCTGGCAATCTGAGCTCTGAAATGATGCTCCTGCAAGCCCATGGCTTAGATTGTGGATGATGATAACAGCCCTTCCCAGGATTCAGCCAGGACTAAACTGGCCTGAGACAAATCCTGAGCTGCTCAGCTGCTTAATGTCAAAACATCCCAGCCACTCTCCTTGGCTAGCATTGCAGTCGACTGTGGCAGATAAACAATCGAGTGTTGTCCTACTGAGGAAGAAAGAAAAGACCATGTTTGTTACTACTGACGTGGGGAGGGTATGTAGGCATGAAAACTGAGGTGCGTGTGGAGTTTAGCAGCTAACAGAGTAGACAGCTGAGTCTTAAGAACTCAGATTAAAAGATTACTTGAGTATATTTGATGGTGTGGCTGACTGAGATTACAGGATAACTGATAATCCTTTCTTCGGTTAGAAACTTGTAGCGTTAAACAATATATCTAATAGGAAAGTACCAACTCTACTTTTAGAATGTCTTAGAATATTAGCATTTCTAGAATTATATCAAGTAATATCTTGGTTAGGAGTGGAGGCTCTGCAAATAAACAGCTTGGATTTAATCCTGGCTCTGCCACTTAAAGAGTCCACTGAACATGGGTGAGTGACTCTACCTCTCTATGCTAAAATTTCTCATCTCTAACACGGGGTTAATCACTGTAGTTATGGAAAGTAAATGCGATAGTGGATGCAAGTGCTTGTTTAGTTCAGTGTGCAGCACAACGTAAGGGTTCAGTACGGTGTTCCCATTTCTCCTTTCTTTCAGCTCCTACAACTTGTTCATCAGTAGGTTCTGGCAATTCTACCTCCAAAATCTTCTTGAATTCATCCACTGCTCTCCATCCCCACTGCCATCTCCCTGCACCAATAGTTCCCAACTAGTCTCCCTCTTCCACCCTTGCCTCCTTAACAATCCCCGCACTATCTACAGTGAGTGCTGCTGCTGAAATCCTTTAAGACTTCATTCCATTTTAGGCAGAGTAAAATTTAAATTCCTTCCATGGCCTTCAAGACCTTAGCTGATCAGGCTCCTTCCTGCACCCCGACCTTATGTCACACCACTGTGCTCCAGCTACACTGGCCTCTTTTCTATTCTAGAATAAGCCAAACTTGTTCCTGTCTCAGGGATTCTGCATCTGCTGCTTCCTCTGCCTGAAACGCTTCACCCCATCTCTTTTCATTGCTGGCTATAGGTCTCAGCTCAACTGCAGAGAGGTCTTCCCCAATCACCCCAGCTCTGGGACGGTCTCCCTCCCCCACGTGTTGTCACTGTCAATCGCGTATTGTTTTGTAATTACTTAATAGGATGCATTTTAATTAATTTATTTATTCAATTGTTTCATTGTTTCCCCCAAGTTAGAATGTAAATGCCAGACCTTCTTCATGGCTATATCCCCCGTTGCGTAGAACAGAGTCTGGCATGTAGGAGGTGTTGCATAAATGTTTGTTGAGTAAGTGATAAATGTTAGTTACTGCTATTGTTATAATTATCACATTGTGTTTGGTATCATGTCTAAGTCATTCTATTGTTGGCAATATGGCTTAGGAGCAAAGCATTCGATAACTTTTATTTTTTATTATTTATTTTATTATTTTTTTT
>NW_007790590.1:0-1979 GCF_000696425.1 Galeopterus variegatus
CCCCACCCCACCCCGCCTAATTTGAGAAAAACATCAGACTAATCCCAGCTGAGGAGCATTCTACCAACTCCCAGACCAGCACTCTACAGAACCATCAGGGTCATCAAAACAAGGAAAGTTCAAGAAACTGTCACAGCAAAGAGGAGCCTAAGAAAAAGTGACTACTAAGTATAATGTGGTATCCTGGATGGGTTCCTGGAACAGAAAAAGGACAATAGGTAAAAACTAAGGAAATTGAAATAAAGTTTGGAGCGTAGTTAATAATAATGTGTCGATATTGGTTCATTCATTGTGACAAATACACTGCCCTAATGTAAGATGTTAATAATAGGGGAAACGGGTACAGAGTATATGGAAACTCTTTGTACTATGTATTTTTTTCTGTAAATCTAAAAATGAGACATTTTCTGTAAATTTGAAATGCAAAAAAATATTTTTAAAATATTTTTAAATAAAGTAACAAGTAAAGAAGTAAAAGAAGCTTTGAAAAAGCAGTGTGTGTTTTGGAGAACAGCCCCGGGGAGGCAGTATGTCCTGCTGAGGAGGGAGATCTGAAATCAGAGAAATCTGTGTTTATACCTCACTCACTGTGTGACCTTGGGCAAGTTGCTTTATCTTTCTGAGCTTCAGTTTCTTTATATGTTAAATAGGGATTTAAAAATGCCTACTATTTGCTGATTTGGATTAAATGAGGCAATGTATAAATGTATATAAAGTACTTGGCACCAATAAATACTCTGGGACTGTTAGATTTACTATATTATTATTTTCAGCAAGGTCAGTGGAAAATCTTACAAGGCTACAGAGAATAGGGATATTGGCACCAAGCCTTGGAGAACTGGTAGAATTCGGATGGGGCTGGGAGTGGGGGATCAGCTTCCTTCCCCCAGAGCAGGGTAATCCTTTCTTCTATCCTTGACTCCTACCCTTTGGTTCCAGAGCAGGGCTGAGGGGCCTGGGGGGAGACAGAGACCTCATAGATAGGTTCCAGGCTTCCCACCCCAGCTATGGTCTTGGCTTGCTCTCTGTCTGCCAGGGTCTCTGGGCTAAGTAATCACTAATTCCTCCCTGATGAAGCACCTGTATCTGTAAGCAAATGAGCTGGCAGGTGGCCTCCAGGATAAAATATGGCCTGCTCAGCAGGGGATTTGCTTACCAGTCGGGAGGCAGCCCATCCTGCTGCCTGCAGCCTGGAGGCCTCCTGGATAAAGCATAAATCAATGGTGCCCATAGGGCAGATGGAAGGGCAGGAAGCGCCAGAAGAGTGAATGCCCCCATGCTCAGTCTCCAGCTGCAGGCCTATGGACACCTTTCTCAGTAGTTTGTGGAAAAGAACCAGGACTGGAAATTAGGGAACAAGGGAGTTCATCCTGGCCTCACTACAGACTTGCTGTGGAGCGTTGGGCAAGTCCCTTTTCCCTTCTGGGCCTTAGTTTTCAACTTTCTCGAATAGGACTAATTGTTCCTTTTTCCCTCATGGATTTGTTACTAAGGCTCACAGGAGAAATTGTATGGAAACACATAACCCTTGTTATAATCTCCATTACTATTTATTATTATGTTGCTTTCATGGAAGCTCCACTGAGCAGAGCTCAGAGGCTGGTAAATTTCAAGTGGGCTGGTAGCTTTAGGGAATTACCTTCAAGGCTATAGTATCTATTGGCAGAAAACTGACCAACGAATTTTCCAAGGAGGCAACATGATGTATGGAAAAGCCCAGGTTTTAGAGGCATCAGATCTTGGTTTGAATCCTACAGTTGCCACTCATTCACTGAGGGGACTTGGGCAAGTCACCCTTCCCCTCTGAGCCTCAGTAAAGCAGAGTGAAGAATATAATCATTCAGTTGTGGCTTTGAGGTTTAACAAAACTAAATTCTAGAATATCTGGCACATAAGTAGCTGCCTGATAAAGGTTATTTCTTCCCCCACAGAAAGTTTGAGGCTGAACCAGGTTTACAAATCAGATTTCCTGACTTTCT
>NW_007790591.1:0-1979 GCF_000696425.1 Galeopterus variegatus
TTATACTTGAGGAGACTGAAGAACTGAGATGTTAAGTAATTCACCAAACATCTTGCAACTGGTAAGTACCAGAGCCATAAACTGAACCTTACAACTTAACAGCTATGCTCTAATGAAAGTATAATGGAGGTGTTATTAGCTATTGTTACAACTCAGACACTTACATTTCTGCTCATATATTTCTTCAGTGATAGATGGGGGTGTATAAGCAACCCAGGGTATTTATTGTAAGACTGGTCCTACAAGCATTTTCATATCAAAGTCCTGGACACAGATGAATGCTGTTCCTCCTGATCAGTTAACAGATGGGGTCCTAGAGCTAAGTTCCTGCTCTGGAGGCTCCCATTCAGCCTGATTTCCTGGGCCCCATCTGCTACGACTCTCATGTGTTCTCTCTTACATTGTTCCACTCTAGGTTCCTTCCTTGAACCCTGAGAGATATTATCTTTTTTTTTTTTCCATAGCAGAAATATATGCATTAAAAACCAGAGTACCAGGGCCAACCCCGTGGCTCACTCGGGAGACTGCAGTGCTGGGAGCGCTGAGGCCATAGGTTCGGATCCTATGTAGGGATGGCCGGTGTGCTCACTGGCTGAGCGCGGTGCAGGCAACACCACGCCAAGGGTTATGATCCCCTTACCAGTCACAAAAAAAAAAGAAAGAAAGAAAGAAAAATTAAGTTTTTTACAGGCCCATGAGACAAAGAGATCATAAATTTAAAAAAAAAACAGAGTACGAAACAAAAGTTTATTAGTAAATTTTCTGTTGTTTATAACAGAATACCTGAAATAGAGTTTATAAAATACAAAATTTATTTCTTACAATTTCAGAGGTTGGGAAGTCCATAGTCCAAGGAACACATCTCATGAGGGGCTTCTTCTGGATGAGAACTCTCTACAAGGTCCTGAAGTGACACAGGCAATCACATGGTGAGGATAACATGAGCAAGAGCTCCTTCATGTGGGTACTTATGAAGCTACCAGTTCATTCCCATGACAACCCATTAAACCATCAAACCATTACTCCATGAATGGATTAATCTATTCATGAGAGCACAGTCCTCATGATCTAATCACCTCTCAAATCACCTTGCAAATGCCATGATTGGATTTTCCACCTTCTTAACACAGTTACAATGGTGATCAAGTTTCAAATACATGAACTTTTGGGGGACACATTTGACCCATAGCATTTTGTTCCACTCTTGGCCCCCAAATTTCATGTCCTTCTCACATGTAAATACATTTATCTTATCTCCCAAATCTTACTTCAGTTCAAAAGTCCAAATTCTCATCTTTGAAATCAAACAAGTTATCTACTTCCAAGATAGTGTGAAAAAAGCATAGGTTATATATTTCCATTCCAAAAGGGAGAAATTGGCCAGAAGAAAGGGCAACCAGTTCTGAGCATTTCCAAAGCCCAGCAGGGCAGGCATTAAATCTTATGGCTGAAGAATAATTTACCTTGACTCCATATTTGACTTTCTCTGTACACTGGTGCCATAGTTGGGCCTCCAAGTCCTAGGACAGCCTTTCTTCTAAGGCTTTCCTGGGGTCATCCCATGCTTCAGCTCTTCCAGGCTGGCATTGCACACTGGTAGCTCTACAATTATGGGGTCTCAGTTGCAGTCCCACTCCAATGGCTCCTCTAGGCATGGTCCTGGTGGGATTTATCTGCTGCAACTTCATTCCCACATTTCTGCTCTGAATTGCTCTAGTGAAGGCTGTCTGCAGTGACTCTGCCCCTGTGACATATTTCTTCCTGTGTCCCCAGGATTTTCCATACATCCCTCAAAATCTGGGTGGAGGGTGCCATGCCTCCACAGCTATTTCACTCTGCCAGTTGGCAGAGTTATCACCACGTGTTTGCTGCCATGGCTTCCGGCTTATGTCTTCTGAAGTAGTGGGTCTAGCAGCACTTGGGGACAGTTTAGTTACAGCTGGGGTAGCCAGAGCAGCCTGGGTGAAGGGAGCAGCATC
>NW_007790592.1:0-277 GCF_000696425.1 Galeopterus variegatus
TAATAGAGGCCAATTTCTTCACCTCCTCACCAGAGCACATCACATTATCCACCCCTAGGTCTCAAAACTGCAACAGCCAAGCAGCCAGGGGCTCCCCCTGTTTCTGTCTGAACTGTCTCCCCAAGTCAACCAATTCAACCTGAGTATATGGGACATAGGTGGTGAAGTGGGTCACCTGTGGATCACCCACCAGTTGCCCACCTGGTCCCATAGGCTGCTTGCATTTCACTTTCTCATGCACAACAAGTCATGCCTGGAGATGCACGGTCTCCCCCAA
>NW_007790592.1:1277-1979 GCF_000696425.1 Galeopterus variegatus
CCCCAACTCACCATTGGGTTTGTTGTCCTCCCTAGTATGAGAAGCAGGAGTGGCTAGTCACCGCCTGTCATCCTCCAGGACAAGTGTCTGCACTTCCAACAACTCTGCTTTCTTCTGCAAATCACGATCAATTTGCAGCACAGTGAGCAGCAGCCAGGCCCCAATCAACAGAAAAGTAGCCACCAGGTACCACATGCTCAAGTACAGCCACACTTCCAACAACTCTGCTTTCTTCTGCACTTCCAAAAACTCTGCTTTCTTCTGCAAATCTCGATCAATTTGCAGCACAGTGAGCAGCAGCCAGGCCCCAGTCAACAGAAAAGTAGCCACCAGGTACCACATGCTCAAGTACAGCCACATTTCCTCCCCCTCCCAAGGGGTTTTCTGCTGTAGTGCCTGGTCTATGCTGCTTTGCAGTACAGTGAGCAGCAACCAGATCCCGGTCAACAGGAAAGTGGCCACAGAGCACAACATGTTCAAAAGTAGGCACATTTCTTCCTTCTTCCAAGGGTTTTTGGCTCCTGTACCTGCTCAGAATCCTGCTATTACTATGCCAATTGTAGAGCTAGGGCTGGGTCTGGAGCTCACAAATCCCTCAAGCCCATTGTCCAGACTGGGTCACAAACCCTTCACATGCAGGTCTACAAGCTAGGTAACTAGAAAAAAGTTCCTTGGAGCCCTGGTTGAAATGTGCCTACTTTT
>NW_007790593.1:0-1979 GCF_000696425.1 Galeopterus variegatus
CTCTAAAGCGTTGTCAGTAGTCACTGCTTCCTCTTTCTTGGTTCCTGTTCACGCCTTGCCAGCCCCGTCAGGCTGCAGCCCGTCCCCGAACCTGCTCTCTCTGGGGGGCCGGGCGCCTCTGCGCTCACCACTCCCCGATGGCCTCATCCGTCCCCACAGACGTGGCTCCTCTGTCCACGTCCGCGCCCCCAGCTGCCTTTCCTTCGGCCTCCCTGTCTCCTTTGTTCCTCACTGGTTTCTGCTTTTTCTGAACAAGCCAGAAACAGAACTCTTCATCCCCCTGGTGTCCCCACCACTACCCGGCGTTCCAGCGTTTCCACCAATTCCTTCCTCCTGGCCCTTCCCGTCTTCCTCACGGCCTCATCAGGAATTGCTCAGGCCAGAAAGTCTTCTTTTTCCTCCCCCAACCTCCGTCTGGTTCATCAACAGCCTTGCTGGCTCTAGCTTCAATCCATCATTTTCCCCATCTCCCTGTCACCACCTGGGTTTAAGCCACCATAGTGCTCTCCTGCGTGATTGCAGGTCCTCCTGACGGGTCTCCCCGTTGCCTGTCTCCCCCTGCACCCTTCAATTCTTTTTCTATACAGCAGCCAGAGAGATTAAAAAGATAGAAATCTATCATGTCACTCCTCTGTGTAAACTATCCGGTGTCTCTCTGCACACTTAGAATAAAACCCAAGTTCTCTCTCGCTCTGGCCTCGCCTCCCTGTCCAGCTTCCCTGCCAGCCGTGCTTTGGCCCTGGTCCACCCTCTGTCCCTGCAGCCCCAGCATCCCCTGCAGCCCCAGCCCCTCACACCGAGGGCTCTGCCCCTGCCATACCCTTCTCCTGTGACACTCTGCTGCCCCATCCGGCTCTGCTGGCTCCTTCTAGTGGGCTGGGTCTCCCAGAGAGGACTCCCCACCCTGTCACCTTCTCTCACCTCACTTATCTTATTCCTTCATCCTTGTGACACCTGGTTGATGTCATCATATCCAGCCCTGGACCTGTGCTCCATGAAGGGAAGGACCCTGCTGGTCTCATTCCCTGCTGTCTTCCAGCCCCTGGAGTCATGCCTGGCACAGAGTGGGTGCTCAAAAACTATTTATTCAGTGCATGTTGGCTCAATAATTGTGATGCTGGACGTAGAAAAATGTCAGAGCCATCATGTGGTTCATCCTCCTCACTTGTGGAGAGAAAACTGAGGAAGAGAAAAGGAAGTGACTTGCCCAGGGCAGGAGGTCTAGATACCAGATCATCTGACCTTGTCTTTCCAAAGAGTCCCTGGAGGAATCTTTTCTTCAGGAGTCCCATAGATGCATTTTATACGCAATTCAGTCTATAAAATGTGTGGGTTTACGTGATTTGTTTTTCAGAAACGTGTCTCCTCCTTAAGTCCAGGCTTGGTTGCATGGCGATACCCTCCAAGAGGGGACAGGCTCGGTGTGAACCAGGGCTGGGCAGTGGAGAGGCCGGGAGAGCAGCAGAGAGTGGAGAGCTTGGTACCTGACAGTGGCAGGGGGAAAGCTTCCAGTCATTGCTGTAACTCTGGGAGGGAAGATGGAGGCCTTTTCCAGAGTCTTTGGATCTGGGCCCCAGCAAGCACCGAGGGAGTCACAGGAAGGCCTCAGGGAAAGCTCACCCACTGACCTTCACAGTCTGCCACTTCGCTGCTCAAACCCTCTGCCTGGACTGCCAGTTTTGCCCTAGCCCCAGTCACCCCATCGAAGTCCTGTTTACTCGTTGAGATCCAGCCCAGGTTCAGTCTCTCCTGTGAGACTTTCCTGATAATCTTAGCCCACAGCAATTGTTCTCTCACTCTGCAGAGCAACTTCTGCACATTGGTTGGGGGACTTATTGGTGGACCGCTAGATCATAGGTGTCTCCAAGGCAGAACCCCTCCTGTGTTGTTCTATGACCCCCATGTTGCCTGACGTGGTGCTGGCCGTCAGTTGTTCAGCCAGGGTTTATTTGCTCTTTGGTTGGATTGGAAGGGTGGGT
>NW_007790594.1:0-1979 GCF_000696425.1 Galeopterus variegatus
GTAAGGGGATCTCAACCCTTGGCTTGGTGTTGTCAGCACCATACTTAGCCAGCAAGTGCACCGGCCATCCCTATATAGGATACGAACCTGTGGCCTCAGTTATCAGCCACAGGTTATCAGCACAACACTCTCCCGAGTGAGCCCTGGGCCGGCCCCAATTAACACTGTCCAGAGTTAGTGCAGACCACATAGGGTAAGGGCTCAGTCCCATAAAACTGCTTGTACTTCAGATGTCAGTCACAAATCTTGGGCTTCCTGTATTTCTGACCAACTGGCTGTCAATTGGGGGTTCTCATGACCCCCTCCTTGGGTTCCATAATTTGCTAGAATGGCTCACAGAACTCAGGAAGCACTTTACTTCCTATTACTAGTTTATTATAAAGGATGCAACTCAGGAACAGCCAAATGGAAGAGCTGCATAGGGCAAGGTATGGGGACAATGGCGTGGTGCTTCCATGGTCTCTCCAGGTGTGTCACCCTCCCAGTGTCTTGATGTATTTGTCCACCCACCCGGAAGGTGTCTGAACCTCATTGTTTAGGGCTTCTATGGAGATTCCATTATGTAGGCACTTTTGATAAATCATTGGCCATTAGTGATTGAACTCAATCTCTAGCTCGTCTTCTCTCTCTAGAGGTTGGGGAATGGGGCTGAAAGTCCCAACTCTCTAATCACATGTTTAGCTCCCCTGGCAACAAGCTCTTCATCCTTAGGGGCTTTCCAAAAGTCACCTTATTAACATTAACTCAGGTGTGGTTGAAAGGGGCTTGCTATGAACAACAAAAGACATTCCTTTCACATTTATCACTTAGAAAATCACAAGGGCTTTATGTGCTCTGGGCAAAAACTGAGGAGGAAAAGCAAATATATATTTCTCGTTATATCACAACATCACACTAGTCTTGATTTATTTTCCATTTACTTGTTTATTGTCTGCTTCCTATACCTAAAGTGTAAGAGAGCAGGGACCTGGTCTGCATTGTTTACTGTGGTATCCCCAACACACAGCACATGACAAGTGCTCAGAAAATATTTACTGAACCAACTTTTTAGTCTCGAGCCTTACCCCCACCAAACAACAGGTAGACCCAGGCCCTGTAAGGACAGAGGTTAAGGACCCACAAACACCAGATTTCTGGTCGACCTGACTCCCCACCAGCCCCTGTTGGTGAAGACCCAACCTCAAAGGGACCACAGATTTTGGTTTATCTAGAGGCCTAGAGAGGTTAAAGGACTTGGCTTAAGTTAAACAGTTGGCTTACATTTAACATAGGGCTAAACCGATATTTCCTGATTCCCTACCAACTGAGTTCTAATTCCAGAAGATCTTAGTGTAGGAAGAAATCTCCAGATCCCATCTGCTCTAGCCCTTCAAAGAGGACCCTATCATTATCCCCTTTAAAAGATAAGATATCTGGAGACAAAAAAATTTTTTAATAAGACTTCTCCAAAGTCACACGACTATTGAAAGGCTAAAAAGGACTTCACTTACTCTTATACTATACAGCCTCCAGTTTTTAATCTTTTTTATTGTGGATTTTGTCCAATCATGCAATCAAGTATCTTTTTCACATTGGACCAATTAGCAAATGTTACCAAAAAAGAGAGAAAAAAGATGAGGTGCAGAGATAACTCAGGAGCAACAAATTATTTGAACAGATGTGATGCTCTTGTTCCTGATTCATTACTTCATTTGACAAATATTTGAGTTCCTACTATGCGCCATGAATTGTTCTGGGCTCTGGGGATACAGCAATGAATAAAACAGATGAAGTCTCTCTGCCTATCCAGAGCTTACATTCTAGTGCAGGAGAGAGGCAATAACAAACAAATAAATATATTTTTATATATAAGGTTTATCAGGTGGTCAAACTGCTATGAAAAAAAAAAATCAGAGAGGCAGGTTAGCTCAACTGGCTAGAGCGTGGCGCTAATAACACCAAGGTCTAGGGTTCGATCCCTGTATTGGCCAGCCACCGCC
>NW_007790595.1:0-1979 GCF_000696425.1 Galeopterus variegatus
AGGTGAGCAAGAGGGCCTTTCCATGTGCTTTCCTCCTCTCTTTATAAAGCCCCCAGTCTACCCCTGATAACCTATTAAGTCATTAATCCATAAATAGATTAATCCTCTTATGAGGATAGAGTCCTCACAATCCAATCACCTCCCAAAGGCCTCACTTTTCAAATACTGTAGTCTTATTTCCCACTCTCTTGAGACTTACAGTGGGGATTAAGCTTCAAAGAGCTTTGGGGGACATTCAAATCATAGCAACCCCCCCTCCCCCACAGTTATATAGAAGATTATAATTCTATTAGTGATTGTTACTATTCAAGCTTAGAGATCATCTAAAATGAAAGTGGTAGCCAATGAAAATATAAACTGATTCTATTATAATTAAAGTAGATATATACATGTATTAAATAACATTTGAAGAATAAAATGTCACTTGTCTCCAGTAAACTGGCTTCCCAGAAGAAAAGTTGAATCTCTACAAATCTTCCAGGAGACTTGCTACTGCCTTGTCCTTAAAGCAACAAATCTTGGTCAAGCCAAGCCTGGGACCATCACACTTATCATCACACTCACTTCGCTGGCAGAATAAGGCTGCAGCCAAGATTCCTCCACAATCATACTGCTATTGTATTCCAGTCCCTGCTTAGGCTAGGAAATTGATGGGTGCTTCTGTAATTATGCTGCTTCAGAGCCCCCACAACCTGAGGGATGAGTCTCCCTTCCAGGGTTAGAAGTCTGGCTCAGGTAGACCTCTGTGTCTACTGAGAATGCATGGACAACTGGGGTCCCATTCCAGAATGCTGCTCTGGCAAGTCTGATGTGTGTGCTATGTAGCCATGTGGCCCTCTTGGCATGACAATAATAACAGCTACTATATAATAACTATTTACTGGGTTAAAGACTATTGACCTTCATGACAATCAAATGAAGTAATAATATTATCTCAATTTTAGAATTGGAAATTGAAGACAAAAGAGGTTAATTAACTTGCCCACATCTACTTAGATAAAACTGATGAGATCAAATTTTAAATGCAGATTTAACTTTAAAGTCTGTGCTCTGAACCTATATAGGATTACTTAAATTATTCAAATGTATAAAATGGAGAAAACTTGACCACTTTGTTAATTAAGTCCTAAACCAAAGATCCTTAAATCACTGTTGATGGAACACAAAGTTTATTGAAATGGCTGAAACCACGCAGAGTGCTGATGGGGTCAAGTATTTATAATTTGTCTTGAATATATATAGAGAGGGGCAGGTGCTGTCATTTGTGGGCCTGTAACAAAAGAACTAATGAAGGATGGCATAGCACATGTCCGATATTTAAAAGATATAAATAAAGCAAGTAACTCATAAATAAAACATGTTCTGTTTTCTTTTTCTTTTTTTTTTTTTTTGTCTTTTTTTGTGTCCGGCAACGGGATCGCAACCCTCGGTGCTGCGCCCGCACCTCGCTCAGCCAGTGAGCGGGAACCGGTCTGTATGTGGGATCCGAACCCTCGGCGGGAGCGCCGCCACACTCCCAAGCGGCTCACTGTAGCAGTGCGCCACCGGGCCGGGCCCATGTTCTGTTTTCTTATCTTGATAAGTATACCTTAATAGCAACAAGATCAATAAATATTCACATGCGTATATATGCATAAAGCTACATTTCTTTACATGACTGCAAGTCAGCAGAATATCAAAGCAATGTAATTTAATTATTATTGTGCTTATCTGAATGTTCTCCTTAGTCCTGTTATACCTGAACAAATAATAAAATAAAGAGTGCATAATTCACAAAGTATTATGGTTTTGATAAAATTTATTTTTACCTTCATTTCAGCAAAATCACCAGTTACGTTATAATCAATATTTTCACATAATCTAGGTTCTATTTACAGCAATTATCATTAAACATTCTTTCTTGAGACATTGTAGCATTTCCATTTAGAGAAATTTCATTTTGCTGACAAAGTAGCACCTGGAATTTTTTATGACATTTT
>NW_007790596.1:0-1979 GCF_000696425.1 Galeopterus variegatus
AGTTTTGATCTGGTCTCCCTAAGAGTATTCTCCCAGAATCCTTTCTGCACCCCGTGGTGAAGACGTGAGCAGAGTTGTGCCTTCAGCCCTTCCTGTGAGTGGCACTTCTCGGGAGTAGCTGGGGCCCCTGTGCCAAGTGGCTGTTGGGTCTGCTACCCTCTCAGCCTCACCAGGGCCCTGTCTCCTGGCTCAGAGCTCAACGAGATGTCCCACGCTCAGAGAGTCAGTGCAGCAGTTGAGGCAGGTGCTTCCATCTGTGAAAAGAGGGGCTGGACAGTGATGGAGAAAGATAGTTCAGGGAGGTTCTGATCAGGGCCTCAGCAGGGTCCCACCTGGAGTTTCTGTGTAAAGAGGTGGAGGGGCTCTGAGTGCATCTCCTCTTCTGTCTGTTCACTTCTTTATGAAGAGCTGACTCATGCAAAAAGTCACAGGTGCCCATCTGTGGGTTGAGGGTGGGCATCCTCTGGGGCTATGGGAGGAGAAGCCTGGTCCTACCTCAGGGATTTCACTGTCCAGTGGCAAAACGTGAATGAATCTCATCATGTCTCCCCACACCCACCATCTGGGAACCAAATGGCACTTCACTTGAGGGTTTAAAACCCAGAATCTGATTGGCCAGGGAACAGCTGTTAGCAATCGGTTTTTCTGGATCGTACTCTTCAATAATACAGGAATAATGTTCTGCACCTTGGCCACAGCTGGGTTTCAGAGCGGCTGTTAGAAGTTCTCCTTTAGTCTGTCCCTGCTTTGCTAAGCCAGCTGATTGTATACTATAGACATAAAGGCTTGGGTGACCTTGAGGGTGCAGACGGGTCTGCAGGTTGGTCTCCCCTGTTGGAAGAGGCTCTTTGTGCACACTGTGCAGGCCAGACCAGGCCGTCTTGGTCCCAGGGGGGATTCTGGCCCTGCAGCTGAGAGAGAGATCCTTGTCTCCTGCAGACCTGGCCCCCGCCATGGCTACCCCCCAGCAGTTTTTTCCCTTCCTCTTTCTTCTCTGGGGCGACCCTCTTCAAGTCCCCCTGTCCTGAGCCTTTAGAAGAGAAGGCACAGTTGTCACAGGGCAGTGGCGAAGGGACTGTTTGGGGCTGGAGGTGGGGAGTGGCCAGATCTGCTTGTGTGTGGCCGCTTCCAGGCCCTCTTGTAATCGATAGGGCACCTCGAGTAAGGCTGATGGGATTACCTTGCCTTTTCAGTCAAAACTTACCAGACTGCACATTTGACCTTTAGCTCGTCAGCTTCCTTTTGAGTCTTTATCTGATGGCTTTTGAAAATCCATCTGGCAGATACTGCGATCCAAAGTCGCCCAGGGAAACAACAGCCCCGTCTGCAGGATCTGCCACTTCCCGAGTAAATGGTCTGTCCTGCTGTCAGGGTTGCAGACACTGAGGGGGCTGCAGACAGCCTGGTGCTGGCCTGTTCTGTACCCCAGGCCCTTTTTGGGACAGGAGAGTGGTAATTTCTTATTAATTTTGATTTGGAGTCTTTGCTCACAAAAGTGCTGCCTTTTTGGTGTGAGAGCATTTCCATCATTTTCCCTCAGACTCAGGCTTAGCCAATGGCAGCTTTGGCTGAGGGGTGTCTGGGGTCCTCTGAGCAGGCAGGAAACTGCCTCTGTGACTCAACACCCCAGGCAGCTTCAGAGCCCATAGAGAGTGAGCGACTGTGGGCCAAGTGGGGGGACCCTCCTGGAAGCTTTGCAGCTTGGCTGGGTTCTGCTCCCGTCCTGAGTGAGCCCCGGGATTGGAACCTGAGATGGTGTGCCTGGCCTGGGGTTTGTGGCGGGAGGCCTCCTCCTCCTGAGGGCCGGTCTGGGCTCCGGGCTGCCCAGGAGGAGTGGAGAAAGCGAGTTTCTCCAGGGCTGAGGACCTGAGGCTCTGTGTACTGCTCCTCTTTTTGGTATGGAAACTGATGTGTGTGTGTGTGTGTGTGTGTGTGTGTGTGTGTGTGTGTGTGTGTGTGTGTGTGTGTGTGTGTGTGTG
>NW_007790597.1:0-512 GCF_000696425.1 Galeopterus variegatus
AAACTAAATTCAAATTAAGCAGGAGAAAGGATATAATAAAGATAAAAATAGAACTCAATGAGATAGAAATGAAAACAAACACTAAAGAAAATCAAGGAAACCAAAAGCTGTTTCTTGAAGAGATCAATAAAATTTATATGTTTCTAGCCAGAGTGATCAAGCAAAAAAGAGAGAAGACGCAAATTACCAATATCAGGAATGAGAGGTAACATCACTACAGATTAAACAGATTTCCAAAGAATAATATTGGGATGTAATTCCAGTAAATTGAACAACTTAGATGAAATGTGCAAATTCTGTGAAAGATACAAACTACCAAGTCTCGGTCAAGAAGTTAGATAATCTGCGCTGAGCCCGTGGCGCACTCAGGAGAGCGCAGCGCTGGGAGTGCAGCAGCGCTCCCACCACGGGTTTGGATCCTATATAGGGATGACCGGTGTGCTCACAGTGCTCACTGGCTGAGCACAGTGCGGCCGGTCTCAAAAAGGACAAAAAAAAAAAAAAAAAAAAAA
>NW_007790597.1:1492-1979 GCF_000696425.1 Galeopterus variegatus
GGCCGGTCTCAAAAAGGACAAAAAAAAAAAAAAAAAAAAGAAGTTAGATAATCTGAATAGCTTATATCCTTTAAAAAATTCAATTTGTAGTTTAAAACCTTCCCACAAAGAAAACTCCAAGTCCGGGTGACTTTACTGGTCAATTCTACCACACATTTAAGGCATAGATAATACCAATTCTACACAAACTCTCCCAGAAAATTGAAGAGGATGGACTATTTCCCACCTCATTCTCTGAAGCTGGCATTACTCTGACACAAATGCCAGATAGACACTGGAAGGACAGAAATAGAACAATAACTCTCATGAACATAGATGCAAAAATTCTAAATAAAACTTTAGCAAATCAAATCCAACAATATAAGAAAAGGATAGTATATCATGGCCAAGTGGAGTTTATTCCAGGAATGCAAGGCTAGTTCAATACTCAAAAATAAATCAATGATATTCACCATGCTAACAAGTTAAAGGAGAAAAATTAAGATCA
>NW_007790598.1:0-1979 GCF_000696425.1 Galeopterus variegatus
AAAAATGATCACAAAATACCAGAACATAGAAATAGTCCAGTTCCAAGTGTCAGATTTAAGGTCTTTGTTATAAGGACTAGAAGTTAAGCAAATTGTACAAGGATGAAATTTTGGTACATGATAAAAGCAATATTAAATTTAGGGATCCTAATTCTGTTTTTTCTTAACCACTCTATTGTCACTTTTACCTGCTTATAGAGGTGGGAAATGTGAAATACCAGGACTGGATTCAGTAATGTAGGAGATCAGGTTAAAACATATTTTGATACCTGTCTTTTCTATTTCTTGCACCATTGAACATTAAGGTTATATAGTAGTTAATATTAGAGAGGGAGTTGTGGATATGGGAAGAGAAAAAAACCAGAATAATAGAAAGAAACTAAGACAAATGAGAAAGGCTTTTCACCCTGGACTGCAAATACTCATTCTCTCTCTGTCTTTCTGTCTCTCTCACCAGTGAATCACTGAATCAAATAGTTATTGAATACCTAGTATGAACCAAATACCACACTTGCTAGTACAGGAAATATTATATGTTCATACTGCTTTTATAACTCTTCAGTCACTCTAAGAAATTAGAGTTCTATATATACTAAGGAACTTACTAAAGGCCCTAAAAATTAAGAATTAATGCCAAATGGTAGGCAGTCTATAAGTATTAGTTTTTGTTGATATAACTATATTGATACCACCATTGTTTAGCATCAGATTTATTACAAATTTGTTTCACGCCTGCTTGTAAACATATGTTGGCTTTTCACAGAAAACTTATCTCTACTGCTGTATGGTTATATATAAAAATCTCTTTTAAACAATAAAGTCTACTTTTGGGGTCAATAACTTAATACTGTTACCATATTGATAAAATAAAAGAATTACAGCAACTCCTTGGGACAACTACTTCTACCCATAAAAGAGCAAGACCTAGTATTTTACTAAAATGAACTTTGCGGATATAAATGTCTTTGAGAAGGTGTACAGTTATCTCTGTGGAATTATCAGAAATAAGCTATGCATGCTAATTGATTCAATAGCTTGAGAGTGATAAACTGTAGATTTTTAATAAATACTGAACAAAAGCACTTCTTTTAATTTTAACCATTACACTTATCAGAAGAATTAATGGTGAAAGTAAAGAACATAAAATAAATGCTTAGTTCTGAGACTGTATAAGTAGACATTTAACACATGGTATAATTTTTATTTTTATTACTGTAATAGATTTTATCAATAAGATACAACTTCCCCAGAACTTCTTGAAACAAATGTGAATAGTTTCATTGGATGATAGAATGTGAAAGTATAGTATTCTCAAAAAAGTTTATCATTTTTAGGACCTAAAACTTCAGTAATGGATAATTCATGGTTTTATGAGAAGATAATACTGTAGGAGAAAGTCTGGGGAGACCAGGTAGCCAACCTCAAGCCACCCCATCCTGTGCCGTGTTCTTTACTCCGCCACAGGAAAGAATTCAAGAGCAGAGTAACAGTAGGAATGAAAACAGATTTAACGTAAGGGATAAAAAATACAGACTTCACAGGGAAAGAGTGGCTTAGTTCCAGAGACTGAGCAGTGAACACAGCAAATTGAAATACAAGTAAGAAATTGAAACAAGTAAGAAATACACACTTTATAGACAAAGTGCAGACTGGTTCCAGAGTGAACAGCAGCCCGCAAAAGGCAAGTTTAACACAAAAAGTTAGACATACACACCTCACAGGCAAAGTGCAGGCTGGCTCCAGAGACAGTGAGCAGCAGCCCTGCCTTCTTCCTGGATTCAACTTTTATAGCTTGGCTATCTACACATATTCATGTGATGCAATGAATATTCAACCGATGGAGTGGGTCTCTGTTATGTAACCAGTTATGTAACATAGCCTTGCACATGCTTAGCTGGTCTCTTTGGAGTATGCTCACTGGTCAAATTCCAACATATGCACGGAATACACTTAGAATATTCTTGGTGCTCTCTAGCACC
>NW_007790599.1:0-204 GCF_000696425.1 Galeopterus variegatus
GATACAACTAAAAAAGAAAACTACAGGCTGATATCCTTGATGAATATAGATGCAAAAATCCCCACTAAAATACTAGCTAATAGAATACAGCAACACATATGCAAAATTATACACCATGATCAAGTGGGATTCATCCCAGGGACGCAAGGTTGGTTCAACATATGCAAATCAATAAATGTGATACACCATATTAATAAAATCAAA
>NW_007790599.1:1204-1979 GCF_000696425.1 Galeopterus variegatus
AATTCATTCACGACAAAGACCCTCTATAAGATAGGTATAGATGGAAAGTATCTCAACATAATTAAAGCCATATATGATAAACCCATTGCCAATATCATCTCAAATGGGGAAAAGCTGAAAGCATTTCCTTTAACTACAGGAACTAGACAAGGATGCCCACTCTCACCACTCCTATTCAACATAGTGTTGGAAGTACTAGCCAGAGCAATCAGAGGAGAAGGAAATAAATGTCATCCAGATTGGAGAAGATGAAGTCAAACTGTCCCTATTTGCAGATGGCATGATCCTATATATCGAACAGCCTAAAGCCTCTACAAAAAAAAAAAAACTCTTGGAGTTGATAACTGATTTCAACAAAGTAGCAGGACACAAAATCAGCACACGAAAATCAGTAGCATTTCTATTCTCCAATAGTGAACATGCAGAAAGAAAAATCAAGAAAGCTTGCCCATTTACAATAGCCACCCAAAATATAAAATACTTAGGAATTGAGTTAACCAAAGATGTGAAAATCTCTATAATGAGAACAGCAAACAACTGCTGAGAGAAATTAAAGAGGACACAAGAAGATGGAAAGACATCCCATGCTCTTGGATTCGAAGAATCAACATTGTGAAAATGTCCATGCTACCCAAAGTGATATACAAATTTAATGCAATCCCCTTCAAAATTCCAATAACATTTTCCTCAGAAATGGAAAAAATTATCCAGACATTTATATGGAATAACAAAAGACCAAAGCAATTCTGAGCAAAAAATAAATAAATAAATAAAT
>NW_007790600.1:0-1979 GCF_000696425.1 Galeopterus variegatus
CAGGATTTAAACTATACTTTAGATCAATTGTACCAGCAGATATCTATAGAATATTACATTCGACAACTACAGAATATACATTCTTCTCATCAGCACATGGAACATTCCCCAGGATAGGCAACATGTTAGGTCACAAATCAAATCTCATGAAATTTTCAAAAACTGAAATCATTTCAAGTATCTTTTTGGAACACACTGGAGTAAAGCTAGAAATCAACAACAGCAAAATTCTGGAGACTATACAAATACATGCAAATTTAAACATCATGCTCCTGAATGACCTATGAGTCCAACAAGAAATTAGACAGCAAATCAAAGAATTTCTTGATACTTATGAAAATGAAGACACATCATACCAAAACCTGTGGGATGCTGCAAAAGCAGCAGTAAGATTGTTTATTGCAATAAACATGTACATTGAAAGACTAGAACGATTTCAGATAAACAACCTAAGGTAACCCCTCAAAGAACCAGAATAACATGAATAATACAATCCCCAAATTAGTAGACCAAAATAAGTAATTAAGAGCGGAGCAGAACTAAGTGATATAGAGACCCAAGAAAAGATATAAAACTTCAATGAAACAAACAGTTGTTTTTTTGAGAAGATAAACAAAAGAGACAAACCATTAGCTAGTTTAACAACAACAAAAAAACAAAAAAACAAAAAAAAAGAAGAAGAGAGAATACCCAAGTAACAAAAATTAGAAACGAAAATGGAGACATTACAACGTATTCCACAGAAATACAAAGAATCGTTAGCAATGATTACAAAGTATACACCAACAAATTTGAAAACTTGGGGGAAATGGACAAATTTCTGGGCACATACAAACGACCAAGACTGAACCAACAAGAAATACAAAACCTAAGCATAAGCAACAAGATTGAATCAGTAATCAGCAGTCTCCCAACAACCAAAAAAAAAGCCCAGGAGAAGATGGCTTTACCACTGAATTCTACCGAACATTTAAACAGGAATTAATACTAATTCTCTTCAAGCTCTTCCTAAAAATTGAAACAGAAGCTATTCTCCTAAACTCATTCTATGAGACCAGCATCACCCTGAAAGCAAAACAAGACACAGATATGACAAAAAAAGAAAACTACAGGACAATATTTTTGATGAACATCAGTGCAAAAATCCTCAACAAAATATTAACAATATATAATAGCAATATATCAAAAAAATTATATACCATGATCAAGTGAGATTCATTCCATTGATGCAAGAATGGTTCAACATACACGAATCAATAAATGTGATTCATCACATCGGCGAAATCAAGGACAAAAACCATATGATTATCTCAATGGACAAAGAAAAAACATTTGAGAAAATTCAACATCTTTTCATTATAAAGACTCTCAGCAAATTAGGTATAGAAGGAAAGTATTTCTGAATAATAAAAACCATATACGCCAAACCCACTACCAATATCATCCTGAATGGGGAAAATATGTAATTTTTCCCCTTGAGAACAGAAACAAGACAAAGGTTTCCACTCTCACAACTCCTATTTAACATAGTATTGGAAGTACTAGCCAGAACAACCAGACAACAGAAAGAATTAAAAGACATCAGATCAGAAAGGACAAACTCAAACTGTCCCTGTTTGCCAATGACATGATCCCATACATAGAAAAACCTGAAGATTGTACCGAAAAATAAAAGACTTCAGTATAGTTTCAGGATATAAAATCAACACTTGAAAATCAGTAGCATTTTTATACTCCAATAATGAACTAGCAGAAAAGAAATCAAGCAAGCCTATTTATGATAGTCACACACACACACACACACAAAACCCAAACCAAACTAAAACCAAAACAAACAAAAATACCCTAGGAATCAACTTAAACTGGGAGATGAAAGATTTCTACAATGAGAAATATAAATTACTGCTGAAAGAAATTAAAGTGGACACACAAAAATAGAAAGACTTTCCATACTCTTGGATTGGAAGAATAAACATTGT
>NW_007790601.1:0-1978 GCF_000696425.1 Galeopterus variegatus
CTCAGCCAGTGAGCGGCCGGTCTGCATGTGGGATCCGAACCCTCGGCGGGAGTGCCACCACACTTTCCAAGGGGCGCACTATAGCAGTGTGCCACCGGGCCGGCCCAAGACTCAACAAATTTTAAAAAACTGAAATCATTTCAAGTACATTCTCAGAACAATGGATTAAGACCAGAAATCAGTAACAAGTTAAAACTCTGGGAACTATACAAATACATGCAAATGAAACAACATGCTCCTGAACAACCTATGGGTCCAAGAAGAAATTAAACAGAAACTGAAAAAAAAATTGAAACTAGTGAAAATGAGGACACATCATACCAAAACCTGGGGGATACTGCAAAAGAAGGTCTAAGAGGGGAAGTTTATTGCAATAAATGCTTACATCAAAATAATAGAAATATTTTATCAACAACTTAATGCTACACCTCAAAGAACTAGAAAAACAAAACAATCCAATCGCAATATTAGTAGACAGAAAGAAATAATTAAGATCAGAGCAGTACTAAATGAAATAGAGACCAAAAGATGATACAAAAGATAAATGAAACAAAAATTTGGATTTTTGAGAAGATAAACAAAATAGACAAACCATTAGCTATGCTAGCAAAAAAAGAAGGGGGAAGACACAAATAACAAAAATCAGAAATGAAAAAGGAGACATTAAACCAATACCACAGAAAGACAAAGAATTATTAGACACTACTATAAACAACTGTGGGCCAACACATCTGAAAACCTGGAGGAAATGGATAAATTTCTGGACACATACAAACTACCAAGACTGAGCCAAGAAGACTCAGAAAACCTTAATAGACCAATAACAAACAATGAATTTGAAGCAGTAATCAGCAGTCTCCCAACAAAGAAAAGCCAAGGCCCAGATGCTTTACTGTAGAATTCTATCAGACATTTAAAGAGGAATTAATACCAATTCTCTTCAAACTATTCCAAAAAATTGAAACAGAGTCCAGTCTCCCAAACTTATTGCTCTGGGGCCAGCATGACCCTGATACCAAAACCAGACAAAGATACAACAAAAAGAGACAATGACAGGCCAATATCTTTAAGTATAGATGCAATAACCTTCAACAAGATGTTCACAAACAGAATACAGAAACACATCAAAAAAATTATACACTACGATCAAGTGGGATTTATCCCAGTGATACAAGGATGTTTCAACATACTAAAGTCAATAAATGTGATACACCATATCAGCAAAATTAAGGAAACAAACCCATATGATTATTTCAATAGATGCAGAAAAAGCATCTGACAAAATTCAATGTCCTTCCATGATAAAGACTCTCAGCAAATTAAGTGTAGAAGGAAGGTATCTTAACACAATAAAAGCTGTACACAACAAACCTACCAACAATATCATCCTGACTGCAGAAAAGCTAGGAGCTTTTTCCTTATGAAAAGGAACAAGACAAGGATACCCACTCTCACCACTCCTATTTAACATAGTATTGGAAGTACTAGCCATAGCAGTCAGGCAAAAAGAAATAAAGGGCATCTAGACAGGAAAAGACAAAGTCGAACTCTTTGTGTTTGCAGATAACATGATTTTTTTTGGGGGGGCCAGTAAGGGGATTGCAACCCTTGGCTTGGTGTTGTCCGCACCATGCTCAGCCAGTGAGTGCACCGGCCAGTCCTATATAGGATCCGAACCCGCGGCCTCAGCACTAACAGCACTGCACTCACCTGAGTGAGCCACAGGGCCGGCCTGACATGATCTTATATATAGAAAAACCTAAAGACTATACAAAAAAACTGTTAGAACTGATAAATGATTTCAGTTAAGTTGCAGGGTACAAAATCAACATGCAAAAATTAGCAGCATTTTTATACTTCAATAACAGACTAGCAGAAAAAGAAATCAAGGAAGCTAGCCTGTTTACAATAGTCATCAAAAAATAAAATACCTAGGAATCAATTTAACCAGTAGGCAAAAGATATCTACAAGTACTGC
>NW_007790602.1:0-1978 GCF_000696425.1 Galeopterus variegatus
CGGGCGCGACACTCAGGGTTGCGATCTGTTGCCGGTCACGAAAAAAGACAAAAAGGAAAAAAAAAAAAAAATTAAACCCAAACCACCGAAAAGACAGTGTTTAAAAGAGCTTGACTGCAAAAATCTTTAATAAATCAATAAATCCTTTCTATAGCAGAGCCACTCCCTAATTTATCTCTTTGGGTTTACTGATGACAGGTCATACATCTAAAAAAGACTACAGAAATACTAAGGGAAATCCAAATATCCTCTCTTGAGCACTGAATACAGGAAGGGTGAAAATTTTTTACTAAAATTATATGTAAATATGAATTCGAGACAGAATAAGGATGGGACTCGGCCCCTTGACTCAGCCCCTCACTCCTATTTTCAAAGAATCCAGTATACCCAGCTAAGCTATTTTTCACAAACTAAGATAAGCAACTTTTTAAAACCACAGACCTCCCCCAGGCACTTAGCCTGAGTCCTGCATGTGCACAAAGCTCCAAGGTGACCACTACAACAACCCTCCTGGGGTAGTGGTAATGAGCAACCCACCATCTTGGAGCTACTGAGCAGGCACAAAGACCAAAGCCCTAACTGGGCATGCACCTATGCCACAACCAGGGAGAACAGAATGGACCACCTCTAGAGGCACAGCATGATGGCACTGGCTTGCACTCCTTGCCTTATAAAAGGACCCCGAACATCTCCCCTCAAAGAGACAGGTTCTCTCTTGCTGCCTCCTTTACGCATAAGTCTATCTCCTTTTAATAAAGTGTTGCTTGCTTTACTGCTGGGCACATTGTTCATTTCGATGCCTTTGAGACCCAAAAACCTGGTCTGGTAACAAATTTTTTATTACAAGAAAAAGAGTTCCACCAAAGCCCACACACACCATTCTACCTGTACACTCTTGATGAAGCCTTCCTGCCCTGTTCTTCCAGCTGTGTTTGGTTTTGTCTGTCTGTCTGTCTGTTTGTTTGGTGGCTGGCCAGTACGGGGATCTGAACCCTTGACCTTTGGTGTTATCAGCACCATGCTTTCCCAAGTGAGCTAACCAGCGAGCCTTTCTTCCAGCTGTTTTTGTCAGTCTGGTCCAGTGATCCTCAACTCTGGCTACACGTTAGAGGCACCTTGGAAGATTTTTTTTTTTTAAATATTCATGTCCAGACACCAGTCTCAGAAATTCTGATTTAATCGATCTAGAAAAGGCCCAGGTGGTTTTAATACACAGCCAGCATCCAGAACCGCAGGCTGTAAGCAAAGTCGATAAGTCGCTGCGCATCCATCACCTAACCCTGGATCAACACAGACAGCTAGAAAGTCAATGTGTTTTTAGCTCCAAATCTCCTCAAGATTTGTACATATGATGCTATTAGAGGGGCTTCAAGCCTTCAAACATTATTTGTACCTGTTTATTTGGGGCATCAAACTGTTTATTTGGGGCATGGAAGGTGATTATGGGCTGGCTGCTCCTTAGTCTTGCTTATTAATTTTAGGTTATTTACCATCACAATCGCTCTCAATGTTGCAGAGAAGTTTCTTTTCCCTTAAAAGGAAAGGAAATCATGAAATCAGCACAGGGGACTCAGAGATCATTTCCAACTACACCATTTTCAGAGGAGGAACTTGAAGCCCAGAGTGAACAGTCAAAACTGCTCATAGAGAGATGCCCAGAGTGAAAGGTAACCAAGGAAACTAAACCATGGCCAAATTCTCCTACAGGAGATGGGCTTTAAGACCAATCTCTGCGAGTCCCGAAGAGCTAGAAGGTAACTAGCTAGCAGCCTTCCTGTGACTCATGTTCCTTATCAGTAACATCAGAGAACTGATCTAGCACAGCAGTTCTCAAAAGCTGCTCTAGGGACCAGTGACAGGCAAGTTCTCACCTGTCAAGGATAAAATCGGAAAAATAACTTTAGGAAAGTGAGCAGTTTGGGGTTTTGCTTTCATTTTTTTTGCTTACTATCTTTCTTTCTTTCTTTCTTTTTTTTTT
>NW_007790603.1:0-1978 GCF_000696425.1 Galeopterus variegatus
AATAACAAGCTCCTTGTAAGTCACAAAGCACTATATAACAAAAGATTGATGATTTCTGGTACCGTGGTACAATGGTCTACTATTTAAGTGCCCTGGCTCTGCGTCTTGTGGGGGATGGAATGAACGTATAGTGCTTGTAAATATTTTTTATATATTATGTTGTTTTGACATCTTAAAAATGTTCCTGTCTGGGGAGGGACTGCCCCTCCCAGGCCAAGTCAATTCTTAGGTATAGCAAAGAGTCCAGCCAGGAACATGTCTTTGATATGCAAACTAGCCAGTCCAGAACCACACCTCCTCTATCAGGCTCTGGTGGCAATATTCCTCTGCCTTAATCATCCCAGGGCCAGGTACTATGCAACTATAGCCCAAAGTCTTCTGAAATTATTCAAACTAGCCAATCTTAAACTGTGCATCCTGCCCTGCCTTGCCCTTCCCATGGAAACCCCAATGAAGGCAGTAGCTCAAATCTTCCCCTCCCTCCTGTCTTCTGCCTCCTGACCACCCTGGTGTCTCTTCCATGTGGCCCTGCGTGGTGCGCCATGCCTGTCTCTAGAACCTGTGAGTATAATAAACTTTGTTTTCCCGAGCCTCTCCTGTGTCTCCTCTTGTGGCAGCACCTAACTGACCACCTTATAAAAGAATGCCAAACAGTGTTCAAAGGTAGTTAGGTAAACAGAGCACAATTAGACAACAACTCAAATAAATACAGGGATTTAAGACACAAAGGCAGGTAATTTCTTTCAATAAATTGAGGCTCCGTTGGGAGGTGAGGAGTAGAAGAAAGTAGGTATTACATAGAAATTATTCTTGTAAAACATGAAGACCTAAATTGAGCTAAAAGGAAAGCAGAGGGGAACAGATACACATGCCTACCCTAATTGGACTTGAGAATGAGATGGGTACAAGGAAACAGGGATGCTGTTAGCCAAAATCAAGTAACATCTGGTTTTGTGTGCCTTGGAAAACAGAAGCACTGAAATAACCAGGGGAATTAACATGTTGGGAGAGAAGATGAATCATGTAAGAAGATTAACATAAGATATATAGAGTATAACAACAACAACAAAACAAAACAGGAAACACTTCCTAACTCATTTTATGAGGCCAGCATAACCTTGATACCATAACCTGACAAAATACGTGTGAAAAAGAAAAAAACAAAAAACAAAAAACACAAGCCAGTTTCGTTCATAAACATATATGGAAAAATCCTAAATAATAATAGCAAACTTAATCTAGTAAGATAAAATATTATGACTAAGGCAGATTTATTCCAGAAATACAAAGTTGGTTTGGGGATAAAAAAGAAAAACTTAATAGGATTCACCAAATTCATTAAAGGAGGAAGTAAGTCATAGTCACCTCAAAGGATGCAGGAAAACCCTTAGATAAAATTCAGTGTCCACATATGATAAAAAATTCTAGGCAGAGGACTAGGAACGTCCTTAACTTGATAAAGAGGAAGAATTAAAAAAATAAATAAATAAATATCATTGTTAATGGTGATAAATAAATAAATAAATAAATATCATTGTTAATGGTGAAATATTAAAAGCACTCTCTTTAAGATTAAGAACACAATAAGGGTGCCAGCTACCACTACTTCTATTATACTGGAAGGCCTATCCAGCAAAACAAGGCAAGAAAAGAAAACACATGAGTTGGAAAAAAGAAACAGAACTAACATTCTGCTCATGATTTGATTATGTATGTAGAATATCCTAAGAAAGCTAACAATCTATTATTACAATAAGAGAGTTTAATAAGGCTGCGGCACAAAAAATCTACTTAAAAATTGCCTTTGTATATACCAAATAAAAAAAAATGTTTAAACATATATATATATATTTTTAAAGAAAATATAATTTTATTAATATTATTTTTTACATGTTTAAACATATATATATATATATATTTAAAGAAAATATAATTTTATTAATATTATTTTTTACATTCTAGGATGTTGTTGGAGAGC
>NW_007790604.1:0-1978 GCF_000696425.1 Galeopterus variegatus
GACATCTACAAACAGCCACAGCACTCCATGCATACACATTCACTTGTGCAGAGTGGAGGCTTCCCACCTGGGTTCCCCAACCATCTTTTCTCCAATCACAACCTCTAGTTCAATCCAGGAGCCCTTGAATAACATATCCAGCACCCCTCATCTTAGCCAAGAGTGTCCAAGACTTTCAGGCAATAGGATCACCAAGAAAAAAGGCCCTAGTTTGCTTTCCAGATGGATGTAGTCCGAACACTTAGTGAGCTCCAACTGTGTGCCACTTAAGAGAGACACAAAAATCTCTACTATAACCATGTCATATGGTCCCTGTCCTCGAGTTTACAGTCTGGTGATGGATAACAGCGATAAACAGATAATTTCAATATCAATATCATTTTGGCCAAGAGCCACAGCAGAGGAGGGACACATAACAGCTGTTATTTACTGAGTATCTACTAAGAGCCTGGAACTGTGCTAAGTCTTTTACTTATTATTTCAATAAATTCTCACCACATCCCTATAAGATAGGTGATCTCCCCAATTTTACAAGAAGAGGAAACAGGTCCAGAGAAATTAACTAATTTGCACAAGGTCACAGACCTAGTAAGAGGCAGAGCAAGGATTCAAATACAGGTAAAACTGACTCTCAAATCCATGCTCTTCCCATTCAAGTGGTATAGTATGGGGGAGACTGCAGGTTGGGAATGGTTTAGGACAGGGAGGGACAAAGCCTAATACATCTTGAAATCAGTTATCTTTTAGTGAAACAATTTTGAAAGCTTTTGTTTGTGAGGTGGGGGAAGGAGAAAGCTATGGTATCAGAGAGAAAAAAACACCACCATTCAAACTTAAAACATTTTAGAAACCTTTTTGTATCAATGTATCTGAGACACTTCTTACTTTATTCAAACATTTACTGAGCCCTGCTATGTGCCAGGCAGTGCATCTGAAGTTGGAACATAAATTTACAGAGGAAAATAATGACAAGTATATGGCTGGTCATATCTATGATTTAATTGACATTAGATTCTGGGTTGGGAACAAAATGTCCAAATAAAAGATGCTCCTATGGAAAAATGTGGTCTATCTTAGGATAAGAAGAACAAAGCAAAGATCCGCCAACAGACCAGTACAGTGGACAAAGCGACATACACAGGATTCTGAAGCTCTGGTTCCAGTTTTAGCTCCATCACATGCTAGTCAAAGTAAGTCATCTAATCTTGATGAACTGCAGCAAAAAAATTAGGTGATAGTAATACCCCCGACAGCGTGGAGGGAATCAACGGGATTATTTTCTGAAAGCACCTTGAACACAATAAAAGCTTGATGAACTGCAGCAAAAAAATTAGGTGATGGTAATACCTCCGACAGCGTGGAGGGAATCAACGGGATTATTTTCTGAAAGCACCTTGAACACAATAAAAGCACTTCACAAATAAGATGCAGCATAAAATAACAGTACTTTCTAGGGTTGCACTGAGGATTATGTGAGATACTTAAAACACAGAACAGAGGCAGGAATGTAGTAAACTTTCAATAAATGTTAACTATGATTGGTACTACATAATTGTTTACATAAGACACTGGTATAGGATATCAGGTGGTCGATATCATAAAGTTACTCTACATGTGTTTGCATAAACATTAAAAACAAACAAAGAAAGAAAAACATTGAGCACTCTAAAATCATAGCTTCCTGTCAACCAGAGATGTACCTTATTGAAGAACCACGGTAGTGTAGCGGTTAAGACTGCAGATTCTGGAGCCAGACTGTCCAAGTTTGCATCCTGATTCTACCACTTAAGGTATTATCTCGTTCAGATTAATCTCTGTGCCTCAATTTCTTCATCTGTAAAACAAAAATATTAGCTAGCTCACATTCTTTTGAGGATATATAGAAAGTACTACCTGGCTCACAGTGAAGACTAATGTTTGTAGTAGTAGCACTACCATTACAGAGATCCTTGGATTAAGCGGATTCAATATAATGTGA
>NW_007790605.1:0-1978 GCF_000696425.1 Galeopterus variegatus
TATGAGGCGAAACAGCATATTGGTGGAGGAGCTGGCACCTCAGCCCAGGAGTCCAGAATTGACTCATTCCGAGCTCTGGTTTGTTGAGGTTATTTTGCTGCGCAAGCCCAGCCAGCTGATCAGGTAGGCTCAGTACCTAATTGCCTTAGAGTTGTTTCTATGGCCTCATTCCGAGCTCTGGTTTGTTGAGGTTATTTTGCTGTGCAAGCCCAGCCAGCTGATCAGGTAGGCTCAGTACCTAATTGCCTTAGAGTTGTTTCTATGGCAAAACCACTTTATATATGATTTAAAACCCAAAGTTCTGGTTTTTTTTTTTTGCATTAGATCTCGATTTATAATGTAGGGTACATCTGATCTCACCCTTCATCCCTCTTGTAACAGAGGCTCTCTCCAGTTTATCAGAATTTTCAGTGGTGTCTCGATAACGTCTGAGACTCATTGAGCTGCTGTCTTCGGTAGCTCTGCATTATATTTAGTATAATGACAGTATCTTTGCTTTGGTTTGGGAGCTAAAATAATAATCCAATTTGATATAAAATTTAAAAAAACTTTTCATCTTACTGGAGTCTAGTTGAAAGCAATGCCAAATGTCCAGTTTCTAAAAGAGATAAGCAGAAGCAGGTGAGGTTACGGAGACTTTGCCTTTGTCCCTTATTTCAAAAAGGTTTGAGAACATGGTTTCAGAATGTCCTAAACAAAATGCCCGATTCAAGAGCAGTGTGTAAAGAGAAAATGCATTCAATCCATGGCTTTACTGACATTATTAAATAAATGTTTAATGACCAAAGGCTGTTTAGGAGAAAACTGAGCGTGAATCCTTATACTGGCTGAGGCAAGCCACTTACATCTGTACATAGCAGATATGAGCGGATTCTACAAATCAAACCAAATCAAGCTAAACAAACACAAAACCAATACATAAATCTGAGAATTTGAGAGCTGTCAAATAAGGTGGTACCCTGCAAGATGTAGCTGATAGCTGAAGGATTTGAAGATGCTAACACTTAAAAATAACAATTTTTCTTATTTGTTCTATGTTTTTCATGGAAAATTTCCTATTTGCTTACATTTATTATACAATTGGGGAATAACGCTACTTATTACTTTACTATATGATGTAATCACTGCTACTTTTGGTTGCATTCTCTACCATTCTCTATTTCTTGTTCTCTGAATGTATATGGGCATACACAGATTAACACACATGTACCATGGGCACCACACGTACACACACACTTACCTGTGTATTTTCAGGATTATGTTGTACATGCTATCTTGTAAGCTGTCTTTTTTTTCCTGTTTAATGTATAGTGAGTTTATTTCCATAGTAATGAATAGACATATCCATTAAAAGGTGCCGTGTTCTCAAGGCCAATTCACAAGCACACAGGCTACTGTGAAAGGCGAGGTCCATATTACTACTGAATTTCCCTTCAGCAATACCCATTGCTCCTTTAAATTTGATTTATTACGTACAGTTTATCATTTCCAGATCAGTGTGCAGGGTTTAGATAGCTAGTTGATAGAGAAGTGTAGGCATGTCCTGTTTGGGCACGGGATGAATGCCTGGAACTGGGAGGCCAACCAAATGAGCAAGATGTGGGGCTGGTATAGCATAACCTCACTGGAGACACTTTCCTGTACTTGCTCTGGTAACTACCTCAGGTTCTTTTCAAATCTCTTAAAATTAGGACATACCTCTGGCCAAAGTTCCTTTAGGCTACTATTCCCCTATTATGGTGATTCCTCCCAAGCTGCAGTAATGATGTCCTGACTAATTCTCAGCAGACACCCTATTTTCTCCGCCATTTCCCTGAAGGCATCTTGAGTTGCTTTAAAACTTGTATTTTAATGTTCAGTGTAATAACTTTCCTTTTGAGTCACTTTCAGCACAATCACTTGCAAACTTTTTCTTAAAATTTATTTTTATTAGCATATTCATTGTTACAAATCATACTTATTCTTTATGCCCCTTATC
>NW_007790606.1:0-1978 GCF_000696425.1 Galeopterus variegatus
TCCAAATACAACCCATGTGCTGCTGTAATGCTAACTAAATATTATGTATTGGGGAAAACTACGAAGTGGAAATGTCTGGCCATGTTGATGTTATGAGTAAATATTTCATGATCACTTACACTGATAATTCTGATTAGGGAGATAAAAACTCCCTGGTTAACTGGAAACTGTTAGGCCTCACAATCAGCTTAACATAAGCACAGCCATGTTGACTACCCTGTCACCATGCTCCCTCTACCCCCTCCCTGTCCCTTAAGGCCAGTGCATTCCCAAAAGAACATCTTGTACAAAACAGGAAAACCATGAAGCCATTATGGAATGCTGAGTGCTCAGAATAGTTGCTCAACCCTCTCCCAGACAAACCCTATAAAGCCTCTGCTAGTCTGTATGAGGGCAGAACACTGATCTTTCACGTTTTTCTCCAGGTTCGCTGGAGTAAACTCCCTTGCTTGATAACATTTGGCTCGGAATCTTTTATTCTGTTTGTCTCACTGACCTAACAGAAACAAGGTGGGAGTCAGTGATCCGATAACCTCATTCATTCACTCATACAGATAAACACTTCTTGTGCCAGTCACTGTGCAAAGCCCCATAAATATCTTGGTAAAAAGAATAAATATGAAGCTTACAATCTATTTGTAGGAATGGATGCCAACAAAAAGGGAGAGACTTCCTCAAGAGGCAGTGCAACTGAGATCTAACCTGGCAGCTGAACCATCTGGTGGGAGCCCAGGAGGCACTACTACCAGGCAGGATATGCCAAGGCCTTGATGTGGGGTCAAAACACCAACATCAAGAGAGTTCTGCTCCTGATATGGTGGCATAACCCTCCGAGACTAGTCCTCCCACTGATAATACCTATAAACTCTGGTCAAATTACAAGAACAGCCACCTGACGATTCTGATGAGTATTTAAAAGTAGGTAGATCATGTAGGGTAGTAGAAACGTGGAGCAATGACCAGTATGGGGATAATTTCCCTTATTTTAGAGACTTTTTAAAGGGAGTGGACTGTAGTCATCTTATGCTCTAATAGAAGAATAGAGATGATAGAAAAAATAGTCAGTGAACTTGAAGTTATATCAATAGAAATTGTCCAATCTGAAGAACAGGGAGAGAGAGAGAAAAAAAGAGATTGGAACAAATGAACAGTATTAAAGCCCCAGGGGACAATATTAAAAGCTCTAAAAGATATGTAGTTGGAACCCCAGAAAGAGAGGAGAGAAGAATGGGGTAAGAAACAATGGCCAAGAACTTGCTAAACCTAAGTAAAAGTCATAAATTTATAGATTCAAGAAGCTCAGTGATTTACCCAAACAGGATAAATTCAAGAAAAATCACACCTAGAGACATAAAACACAGAACACCCACAGCATCAAACTGCTGAAAACCAAAGATAAAGAGAAAATCTTGAAAGTATCTGGTGGAAAATGGCACATTACATACAGGGGAACGATGTTTTGAATGACTACAGATTTTTAAATCAAAATGCATGGATATCAGAAGATGGTGTAAAAACATCTTCAAAGTGTTGAAACAAAAACCTGTCAGTCCAGAGTCTACATCCAGTGAAAATGTCCTTCAATAATAAAGGCAAAATAAAGATATTTTCAGATAGAGGAAAACTAGACAATTAGTTGCTAGCAGACCTACAATACGAGAAATGCTACAGAAAGCTATTCAGGCTGAAGGGAGACTTGAATTTTCAGATATAAAGAATGAGCAATAAAATTAGAAAACATCTTAGTTCTTTAAAATATATACGACTGTTTAAAACAAAAATTACGTTATTTGTCTTGTTGATTTTTCAATATGTGTACACGTGGTACACATGATGACTATTAACAAAATGGATCTCCAGGGAATGGGGAGAAGGACCTGTACAGCTGCAAAGTTTTCACATTTTATATGAAATGGGACAATATTAACTCTATTAAATGTGAAAAATTGTTGATGTGTGTTATAAACCATAGAGCAAT
>NW_007790607.1:0-1978 GCF_000696425.1 Galeopterus variegatus
AAAAGAAGTTAATCAGTGTCCTAACCTGTCTTCTAATCTTAATTTTTTGCTTTCTTTAACCCAAATGCCCGATACTAGATGATACTAGATTAATCTTTTCCAAGCAGAACTTGAATCTTGTCATAGACATGTACAAAAGCGATCAGTGATGTTCAATTACTTATCAAGTTAAATCATTGCCTTCACAAGACTTACATCTACCTGTTATTTTATTTTATTTTTGACTTTTTGTTTCTTTCTTGACAATCAGCAATCTGGTCAAATCAGTCCTCTTTCTCTACCCTAAATATGTGTTCACATAAACTTCAGCAAGTTATTTAGCTTTAGTTGTTCTGTGTTTAAACAGGGAAAATAAAAGACACTTAAAGATTAAATTAAAAATCACTTGATTAACATAGAACCCCGTTTTAGGAAGAGTGAAATAAATTTAACAACTTACATTATTATTCCCATCCCATATTTCTATGATTTTTCTCATGTTCTGCTCTGTATATAAAATTTTATGTACTTATCTCTACCTGTCAAAATTTGGTTATTTCCTTCAAGGCCAGAATCAATTCGCAGCTGTGTCATCTCTCTCTATTCCCTATGAACCTGTTACTTTGTGTCTTACATGTCTTTGAATTTCTTATTACACCATGCTTGGTATTTAATTATGTTTTTATTTGCCCCCATCCTTACTATTTTTCTTGAAGGAGGAAGTCACATTTTGCTTATGATGGAAAGCTGCATGGTTGTAGGTCAGATATATTTATTTAATTTTGAAGGCCATGAGAAAGATCAGAATGTCATTCAATTACATCCATGAAGGTATTAATATGATAGAATCAAGAAGAGGTTATTCATAAGATCATACCAAAGCCTAAATGGTTTTATTCTATGTTCTAAATGACTATAGTAGGACTAATAAATGCACATTTTCAACTTAGTTGAGTTTCCTACATTCTAAGGCTAGGTAGGGCTGCTTTGGATGTCAGGAGTGAGTAGAAGGTCTACTACTCATCAATTCTGATTGAATTTATTCTCTGGTAAATTGTGTGAAATCACAAACCCATTTTTAATCCTTGAAGAAAAGCATGCTGTTCTGTTGGAGGAGGAACCTGAAACTTCTGAATCTGTAGCTAAGGTTAGTGGGATAAGACTGCATGACTGGGATGCCCATGCAGTATAAGAGAAAGCATAAATAAGGATTGGGATGTGGCATGGTTGATGGTGAAAACACTTAATGTAGACAGAGACATTAATGGCAAAAGTCAAGGGCAGTAAATTATGTTCTGCACCAAGTTGACTCATCATTAAAGGGAGACTTCTGCTTGAGAAGTAGACTATGACTGTGGCAAACAATCCCACGTGTGAATAGCAAAGGTACTAATTAGTCCAATTCCATACTGAGACAAGGGCAATTCTTTTTAAAGTAGAATATAGTCATGGTCTGTATTAGTTCCAAGAAAGTACCATAAACTCAATAATTTAAAACAACAGAATTTTGTTATCTCACACGTCTGGAGGGTATAAGTCCAAAATCAAGGTGCTGACATCACTGTGCTTCCTCCAAAGCCTCTATGGGATGATTCTTCCTTTTCTCTTCCAGCTTCTGTTAGCCCCATGTGTCCTTTGGCTTGTATATGACCCACTCCAATCTCTGCCTCCATTGTCACATGATGTGCGCTCTGTGTGTCTGTTTTGATATTATCTTCCCTCTTCATGTGCTAGTCATACTGGATTAAGGGCCAACCCTAGTCCACAATGACCTAATCTTAACTAACCACATCTGCAATGACCCTATTTCCAAATAAGGTCACATTCTGAGGTACTGTCTAAGGGTTAGGTCTTCGACTTATCTGTTTGAGGGAGACAGTTTAAACTGAAATGGGGTCCATTCTCATGACTCAGTCCACATAGTAGTACCTGCTTTCTGTTCAATGTCTGGACTACCTTCCTAAGGTTTTACTCCTTAATAATGCCAGGGTATTTTTTT
>NW_007790608.1:0-1978 GCF_000696425.1 Galeopterus variegatus
GTGTTTGTTATGGTTAAAAACGAGTAGTATCATATTTTAAGTAAAATCATATTCCTTTTTTAGAAAAAATTGTGTATTAAAAGTAGATAACTAACATATTCCTTTTAAAATTATTTTGTAAACAACTAATCCATTTATTCAATTACAATTCATTTGTTTACATATTCTAAGTGCTTGGCTACTGTGAAGAATAAAAAGTTAAATCAGCAGTGAGCTTTGCTACTTAAAAGGAGAGGTAGCAAGAGGACAATAAGTAAGTCTTAACCTTAAAAATTAATCATTTAACTACAAATCTGGTCATCCACATAAAGCTCATTTAAAATCCTGAAAATTCTAGGAAATCTGATTATTTATAGCTCTTTATTGCTTATTAACATAGTTTCCCAGTAAGTCATTTTAACAAACTAATTTTACAGATTCACTACCATGAAGAAGAATAAAAATCAATTAATATCTTACTGACTTTTTGACACTGTTTCATTTCCCAGAAACCAAGGACTAAAAAAAAAAATACTTTTATTTCCTTTTGAGAGACAATGTGAAAATGCTTTTGGATGAAATTTTTACTGACTTTTTGACACTGTTTCATTTCCCAGAAACCAAGGACTGAAAAAAAAAAATACTTTTATTTCCTTTTGAGAGACAATGTGAAAATGCTTTTGGATGAAATTTGATTATGCCTAATACTATGGAAAACACAATTCCTTGCTGGCACAATCCCAGATTCTACCTCTCATTTCAGGTCCCTTCCATTAGTTCAGCAACACCTCAGTGTCTGCCAGTTTACTGCACCCTGGCATAAATGTCACTGTCTCCCCATCTCGGCTAGTTCTAGTTTACACAACATAAGCAGACATAGGTATATTTCAGGTATAGATTGATAATTACAGATGTTGCTATAAATCAGAGATGTTCATCCTGGGCATTTTTGACATTTTATGGTAGATAATTCTTTGTCATGTGAGGCTGTCCTGTGCACTGCAGGGCATTTATCAGCATCTCTGTGGTGTACCTAACAGATCTCAGTAGCACTCCCCACCTGCTATGATAACCCCAAATGTCTCCAGACACTGCCAAATGTCCCTTGAATTTCAAAGACAGAGAACATATACTTAACAACAACAACAACAAATCCTCCCTTATTCCTGGCCTACCAGGGACACTAAAACAGCCTGCTTTTTCTGAATTGAGGCAAGATTTTATTCTGATTAAAAAAATTACATTGGCTGCTGAAAAGCCCTCTGAGAGCCCTCAGGCGGGTTAGATGCCCGAGTTGAGCTCCCCACAGCCCCGTTGAAATCACTGCAATGTGTTAAAATGATACACAGTTCAGGAAAACCTGAGTTCCCACTGTTATCTAGAATTTCCCTGATCGTGTTTTATTACGAGTTATTACACAGCTTATATTAAATAAGGATAAAAACTTGAGAGAAATTAGACACTCTGACATTGTGTTTATATTTACATGTAAAAATATATCTGAGGGATCTTTTTATGCAACTAAATAAAGATTTCATTTATTATTTTTTATGTTATCTTATACAGTGTAAACATTTTTGTGGCCCTTTACCAATTTCTCCCCAACCCCCCTTCCTCCTTTTACATACTCTAATTTATACTTAACTACTGCATTGATAGACATTTAAACATTCTTGACTTTTTAAAAAAATATCAAAATGAACCAATAAACGTTCTTTTACATATATTTAGATATATTTGAAGATATATTTGTAGAACAAATTCTTAGCATAAATAAATTCTTGCTGGATGGAAGAGTTTGTACGTTTTTGTGTTTGAGAAAAATTTCAAAATTTTCTTTAAAAAATTGCAGCAGTGTAATACCCTGCCAACAGGCTATGAAGATGTTTGTCCAATATCTTCAAAAACTCTGAGCTGTCAATATTTAAAGCTTTGCCATTCAGAATGGTGAGCTATTATATTGCATTGTTGTTTTAACTAGCCTTTAATATACTTACTG
>NW_007790609.1:0-1978 GCF_000696425.1 Galeopterus variegatus
AAAAAAAAAATAAGTGAGAACAAAACAAAGCAAAACCCAATGACAAAACCCAACACAGTACCAAGCACATATTAAGTGCTAAACATAAGTAATAGTTATATATGACTGTATTGGGCCAATTTGGCACATGATGTGAGTAAAAGAGGCATAGTGTAATTTGCAATAAAAGGAAAATCTAGAAATATTTTAGCCACTAGCTTGCTACAGTTAATAGACTGTGTGACATTAAATAAATCATATAACCATTCCATATCTTAGTTTCCTCACTGGTAAAGTGAGGATAAAAATTGTACGCACTTCATAGGGTTATTGTAAGGAAGAAAGGAGTTCATAACCACAAAATATGTGGATGCTTTGTATAATTACAATAGAGATATAAAAGGATTTGTTAAATATATTAGTTAAATGAATAGGGTATTCATTTCTTACTCAATAAATACACAGTATAATGAAACTGTTCATCAAAATGAGCTTTCATGTTATGTATTTCTAGATTAATAACTACTCGGCAAACCATTCATCTCATTTACAAATACTTCTGATCTGACGGGTATTGTTTATCTACAGTAGGTGAAATTTTCCATACTGTTGACTGGAGTCTCACTACTTAAAATATGATTCCTGGACCAAAGGCATCAGCATCACACAAAATATCAGGCCCCATCCCAGAACAACTGAGTTGGAGTCGGCATTTCAACAGGTTTACCAGGTGTTTTGAAGTACTACTGTAAAGTGCTCCATATCACTAACATCTTACTTTGTAAAAAAATTTAAGAAATACAAGAATAGAAAAACTCACTATAGAATGGCATATATTTTTATGTGTCAGAACATTCCTGTTTAAACAACAGATAAATCACATACATATTAAAATCTTATAGTAAGTTGTTTCTTCTGATTATAATGTAAATTTTAAATTTTTTTCCTTTTTTCTCTGATTAACATGACAAAATTAACATCTTTTATTATTATCAGTAGTCATTTTTTAGTTTTTTGGTGAACTGTTTTATGTTCTATTTTGTTTTTAATGAAAAATCATAGGGAAAAATCTTTGAGACAGATAAACTTACTTTCATATTTCTGAGGTAGTGTATAATTGCAGGAATTGGAAGATTGAAGACCACTGGGAAAAATAGGGCTGTACGAAGGTGAATGAGTGTCCTTTACAATGTAGCTCCTAGAAAGGAAAAAAAAAATGATGGCAATATGTTAATAGGTTTGACAGCCCACTTGCCAATTTTGACCTAAAGGTCATTGGTCCTCTGAGTGATGAAGTCTACTTGCTTGAGATTTGAAAGGAGGAAGGGATTATGTTATTTACCCAAGAGAATCACCTTATCCACTGGAATGCTTGGATTCTGGGACCGTCAAAGCATAGATATGTGATGTCAGCCCAGGACTTGATTATTCACGAACATGTGGAACAATATCATGACAAATACCACCCATGTGCACACATGTAGCATATACTTTCCTTAGGAACTGTGCTAATGGAGTTGACCTGCATCATGGCATCACAGAAGAGACCCTGTGCAATTTTGTGTTGTGCTACTGAGGATTTGATGAAGATTTGTAAAATTCCTGTTCATCACCTGAGAGTTCCCTTGAAGATTCCTCAGATACTTTATGATCTTTATTTTCACTTGTAAGAAATTGATTTTAGGGAAAAATTCATATTTTCAAAAGAAATCCTGCTACAGTACACTCTGCATATTTAAAAACAGGCCAGGCACTCTTTAAAAAGTCACATCTTGATAGACACTTACAGTAACAATCCTAGGGAAGAAGTTTTCAGGTGTTAACTTGGACTCTTGGATAATATAATTAGGCTGGAGGGACTGAGGTGAAGTTTAGCAATGAGCCACTCTGTCATTCTAAGCACCCTGTCTTCTTTCCTAGAGTTAGTATCTATTTTTTGGCATCCTCCCCCTCTTTTATCTCCTCTTGCTGCAAGCGAATTCACCCAGTCAAGGAGAAA
>NW_007790610.1:0-1977 GCF_000696425.1 Galeopterus variegatus
GGCAGGAGCAGCTCTGCCCTCTGTCACATGGCTACACACACCCAGCCTGGGAGTCACAGAAACTGAAGGAAGATCCACCTAATGGGAGCCGGAGCTGCTGTAGGCCCAACGTCTGCCCCACGCCACCTGGGCACCAATGAGAGGCATGTATGTGGGAGCTGCCACAGCACCTCTGCCCTCCCCTGACCTTCTGAGCCTAAAATTGCAAGAGGCCACCAAAAATCTGACCCTTCCAAGCATTGCACAAAGTGTCACAGGAACTATGCGGGGATGGGAATTCTGGTAGACGTAGCTCCAGCTTAGTCACGTCGACAGCCCGTGTCCTTCAAAATCAACACCAAGATCAAGAAGACACTGGAGATGCTATTTCTGGCTTCAGAAAACTCAGAGTCCACTGGGGAAGACAACTTCTGAGCGGCTGCCATCACAAAAGCACATACCCAGAAGACAAAGGAAGCTCAACAGTTCTGACTCTGTGAAGTGTTTGGGGAGGAGGTGGTAATAGCAGATTACGGCTGGAGGGGTGGCCAAAGGCGTCACAGTCGAGCAGCCGGGGAAGGACGCAGGGGATGGCAGAAAGGCATGCTGTAATCCATTTTCATCTATGTCTCCTGCTTTCTAGTTAGCACAGAAGGCAGCCCAGTGTTCCTTCAGCACCGTTGCTGGCACCCTGGACTCTGTGTCTGGCCCAGGGGGCAGTGCTCAAGTCCATTGACCTGGAGGCAGAGAATCGCTACGGCTTCCAGGCCAGGTTCAAAAGTCAGACGAGGTATCGGGAAAACCAGTTTCTCATGTGGGTGACTCAGGAGCCTGTGTTTTAACTGAACAAAAGAGATCTTAAATGTGAAAAATTCATAAATTCATACAGGAGGCCAGTGCAGAGGTAAACGTGTAGATAAATGTGGCTTTCCTTCTCTGGAGAAAAACTTGTGGATTTATTTTCTGTTGTTATTTACCTATTTGATATTGACACTTAGACCATATACTGGTAAACTCACCTGTTGACTTTTTCCCTGCTGTTGCATAGTAGCTAGCATATTTGACTTTTCTTTAGTCAAAGACCCTTAAAGGGCATTAAGATTCTAAAAGTTGGCTTTTTTCTTTGACTATACATGAAAGAAAACTCAAATAGGTCCTATGTCCAATGCCCAGATGTGTTTTTCATGCGAAGCAGACATTTCTTAATATATTTGTTTCCTTTTCTGCATTAATCCCTCAGAGTTATTCAGTTTACTGTTAATAAAAGGTTACCAAAAGAGCATTTATAACTCAGCACGGTAGCAGCCAGGGATTTAACTCTAAGATTTATGGAAATGTGCTATAAAAAGCTAGATGCTTGTGTATGCGTGTACACATAGACCCACATGAACACACATACTCTGGTTTTTGTTCAGTTTAATTCTATAATCTCACTGGGGAAAAAAGCACCTGCATAAAATGAAAATCTCAAAGAATGGGTCAATAGCCATTGAGAATAATGTTGGAACAGGTGTTGCATGAAAAATCTTTGATCTTAAAAACCCTTTTAAAAGTGTCAGAAACAAAGTACATGTGTAAGTCAAAGAGAAAACCCCACAAGCATTGTTTTCTAAAGTCAGGGAGGTTTCTTGTTTAATGCAAACTTTGCTCTGTTGCCTGATATTTCACGTGATACGGTTGAAAGGACAAAATCCAAGGGTATTAGACACATGGTGCACAGGGACGCTACTCTCTCCTGCACGCACAGATGCTGTGGGAAGGAGCACAGCGGACACGCAGGAGTCAGTCCTGGGCACACTCGAAAAACTGAGCTAAAATGTAAATGGCGGCTTCTCACGGTGCCAGTGCAACTGCCTAAGCCTCCTCTATAAGCAATGCCCAAACAGTCTGGGAACCCGAAGAAGACTGGCTGGGTCTGGGTGGGGAGAAGAGAGAATGGAGTGGGAAGGAGCTTCTCAGAACGCTGGTGCTTGGGGCCCACGCTGCTTAGCTTCAGCC
>NW_007790611.1:0-1977 GCF_000696425.1 Galeopterus variegatus
GCGCGACACTGAGGGTTGCAATCCGTTGCCGGACACGAAAAAAAAAAAGACAAAAAAAAAAAAAGAGTGAGCATCCTTACTGTGTTCCTAATCTTAAAAAAAAAAGATTCCAGCTTCTCACTGTTGAGTGTGATGTTAACTATGGCCTTGTCATCTATGGCCTTTATTTTGTTGAGGCACATCCTTCTGTACCTAATTTGTTCAGAGAATTTATCATGAAAGGATACTGAATTTTGTCAAATGCTTTTTCTGCATATACTCAGATGATCATGTTAATTTCTCTTTTTGAAGAGACAGTTTTTATAATATTGAGTACTAATATTGTATTTAATTATATTCATATACACTACTAAACAAGTATACATCTAATCTCAGACTACAAGCTTATGGGGAGGAGTAAGCATGCCTCAAGTCCTTTCACTAAGTCACTTAGCATGTAACAGCATTTTGTTCACATATATTTCTATCTCAACATATGTAGGCTCATCAAAAAGTTCATGGAAAAATAGAACTAAAAGGCAATATTTATCTTTACATGAACTTTTAGACATACCCTCATATATAGGCATAATTGATTTTAGGAAGGTAATGCAAAGAGCCAAATGTTTATAAAAAGAAGATCTTAAAAAAGGGAAATGGACACAGACTTTTTCTATGACATCCAAAGACTAAAAAGCTTTCCACCTCAAATCAGTAACAAGACAAGGATGCCTGCTCTCTCACAACTTCTATTCAACATTGTACCAGAAGTTCTAGGCTGAACAATTAGAAACAGAAAGAGAGCATACCTAGGGATACAAAGTGGAGTGGGGGAAAAGGGGATGGGGATGGAGGTCAGGGAAAATTGGGTGGGGCACATGATGCAACAGCAATTTATTGAATGGGCATGCTGCCAGTATGGATCTGGCTAACACATCTTGGGCATGCATGGTGACAGTCAACTTTGTACCCCATGAATATTCATAACCAATAAAAAAATAAAATGATTAAAATGGTGAAAAAAAAGAATAGAAAAAAAGGCATCTAAATTAGAAAGGAAGAAGCAAACTGTCTCTACTCACAGATGACATGATCCTATATATAGAATATCCTAAAGAATTCACAAAAAAAGTATTAGAGCTAATTAATTAATGCATCAAAATTGCAGGATACATAATACACAAAAATCAGTTCTATTTCTATGCACTATGAATGAGAAACCAACAACAAAATTATAAAAAACAATTTCATGAAAAATAGCATTAAAAGAATAAAATACTTAGGAATATATTTAGCCAAGAAGGAACAAGATTGTCCAGAAATAAACCCATACACCTAGGTCAGTTGATTTATTTTTTAACAAATTGCTACTATTACTTTTATTGTTTTTATTTTTTTTACTTTATTTTATTTTATAATGATAAGAACACTTAAAATGAGATTTACCCTCCTAACAAAATTTTAAGTGTACAATATGCTATTATTGTTGACTATAGATACAATGTTGTAGAGATCTTAGAATATTCATTTTGCTTAATGAAAATTTATGCCCATTGATTAGTAACTCCCCATTTCCTCCTTTCCCTAGCCTTTGGCAACCTCCATTCCATTCTTTGATTCTATGAATGTGACTATTTTAGATATCATGTATAAGTAAAATCATGCAGTATTTGTCTTCCTATGACTGGTTTATTTTACTCAGCATAATGTCCTCAAGGTTCATCCACATTGACATACACTGCAGAATTTCCCTTTTATTTAAAGCTGAATAATATTGCATTGTATGTGTATACCACATTTTCTTTATACATTCACCTGTCAATCAACATTTAGATTGCTTCCACATCTTGGCTATTGCGAATAGCATTGCTGCTATGAACATAAAAGTGTTAATATTTCTTTGAGATCCTGATTAAAGTTATTTTGGACAAATATCCAGAAAGAGGATTGCTGGATCATAGAGTAGTCCTATTTTCAATTTTTTGAGGAACCACCATA
>NW_007790612.1:0-1977 GCF_000696425.1 Galeopterus variegatus
CCTGAGGCTGTTGACCTGTGCACTAAAAATGGCTATGGTGATAGGTTTTATGTTATGTATACAAATAAATAAATGCACACACACACACACACACACACACACACACACACACACACACACACACTACACAATTTCAAAAAAAGAACAGAAAAGAAAAAAAAAGAATGGTTAAGAAAAATGACCAGAGAGCTACAAAAGTGACTCCCCACCACCACCCCGTGCCCATTTCCCTTGATTTGAACAGCCCAGGCCTGCCCAGCAGCAGCCGTGCTCACTGGTCAATGACGGTGTCCTTCTCCTGGACGGCGTCCGCCTGGCTCCACTCGGCCCTGCGGAGCTGTACCTCGAGGATCTCGCACTGGGCCTGCAGCTCCAGAACCCTGGCCTCCAGCGCCCGTTGCTGCTCTGTGTGGGCATCTTTCACCGCTGCCAGCACCGCGTCCCTCTCTCTGGCCAAACGGTCGAGCTCCTCATGCCTGCAACACAGTGAGGGGTCCCATGGAGACTCACCAGGTCCCGGAATCCCAGACCCCCGGGACCTTTCGAGGCGCTCTTCAGCCCCTTTCTCACGCCGTAGTTGTTGCAGTAAGCTTGTCCTGACTAGATCGCTTATCTCTCCGCCCTCCAGAGCCCACAATCCCCCAGAAGATGCCAAAAGCAGGTGCATAAAGCTAAATTTTACACCACTACCAGGCCTCTTTTTTTTTTAATTATTAAAAGATGAGTGGTAAGGGGATCTCAACACTTGGCTTGGTGTTGTCAGCACCACGCTCTCCCACGTGAGCCACAGGCCGGCCCTTAGGACTTCTAATCTACCTCTGAAAGCAAAAATCCAGATGCTAACTGCCCTTGCAAGTGGGCACTAGCCGGGCCTGTCGGTGCTGGGATTGCTGTGTACAGTATGTACTAAGCACATCACCATTGTACGCTGCCTCAACCTGGACTGCCTTTAGTAATTCACTCTGCGAGGCGTGTTCCGCAGCTCTCGGTGTTTTGATGTCATTGCTCCAAACACCTATAAACATGCTTTTCTAAAGCAAGACGCCAATGCAGGGCAAGCCTGAGTGGGCCGCTGGCTTCACGGTGAGCGTGGGCTTTGTCACTCGGGTGATCTGGTGAACGTGCTCCTGACACTGAAACTGAATCTGCAAGTCTGAGGTTTTGTGGGGAGATCGCAAAGCTCTTGACAAGAGGAAAGCATTTGATTTTTAAAATATTATACTGTATCGGGGCAGGCCAGTTTAGCTCAGTTGGTTACAGCACAGCCTTGTAACACCAAGGTCATGCGTTCAGATCCCCATACCAGCCAGCTGCCAGGAAAAAAAAAAAAAAAGCAATTTAATGAAAATCAGCTATATTGCATATTGATAAATTAAAATTTAAAAAAAATTCTATCAGCACAAGTGTACTGAGATTTACAATATTTTGGTTCTCCCCCGCTGTGAGCATATTGGGTTTTACGAGGGCCCGCTAAGTAGAGAGACATCAGGGATATCCCATAGCTATGTCAAAGTCTTGGTAAAGCCTCTGAGCTAGGCCTTCAGGAACCGAGAAAGTGAGTGATCCTGGGGACTGGACTTCAGGCCCTTGGCAAAGCCGGTCACTGCCAGCTCTCTGCCCTCACCAAGCTGGAGGAGCTCATCACGCCAGCAGCCAACAGACTAAAATCATTCTTGAAGGTGGGAAAAGGGGAGGGGGTAGGGGGTTAGCCAGAAATTGGTTAATGGACACAAAGAATGATTTGTTTTGTAATGATGAATATGCTAGTTATCCCGACTTAATCATAACATGTTATACACAAGTATTGATCGTCAACTCTGTACCACAAATATGAATCATCAATTATTTTTCTTTCTTTCTTTTTTTTTTTCCTTTTTGTCTTTTTTCGTGACCGGTAATGGGATCGCAACCCTTGGTGTCGCGTCCGTACCGCGACCGGCAACGGGATCGCAACCCTCAGTGTCGCGCCCGCACCGC
>NW_007790613.1:0-1977 GCF_000696425.1 Galeopterus variegatus
CCTGTACAAAGGAAATTCTTAACATCTTTGAGAGGCAGCTGTGTGATACAATGAAATGAGTCTTGGGTTCAGGAACTGAAGGTTTGGTTTCAAATTCTGACTCTGCTGCTTGCTGGTAATAGGACCTTGAACAGTTTACATTCAACTGTTTGCCTTTAGTCTCCTCATCCGAAAAATGAGGATTATAATGATTAACATTTCAGTTTCATACATACTATCTCATTTGATCTTCAGAACAACTCTGTACAGAAGACCAGTCAAGGATTATTAATGTCTTATATTATTCATGAGAAAAATGGATTGTTGTGGATGTTTACCTCCCTCTTCAGTGAGGAAGTGTTTATTCCCCCAGCCACTGGAAAGTGGCCTGAAAACCACCCTTAATATCAGTCCTTTTTAGGGGGAGTGTCTTGGCTTAAGAAAATTGCCTCCCCCAAAGTCGTGACTTTGGAAGGAAACACGACTAACTTGATTTCATATGAGCTTCTTTTCACCCTGAAGTTTAATGTGAGTGAAGATAATCCAAGCAAGTGGCCTATTGCTTCAGCTCACTGCACCTTGGAATTGGAGCTACTTTCTGGCAATAACAGATTTGGTGCAACTCTCCTCCAATAAGACACATGTCTATCATCAAAGCTGGAAATAAGGGAAAATAAAGATGGGAAGAAAATGTTGATTTCCACAGTTTACTTTATCACCAAGAAACTCCAGACTCCCATGGATCGATAAAGAATGGAATAAGATGGAGAGGTGCTTTTCACAAGATAAACCCTTGCAACAGAATGTCAAGTGATATTTTTCCAGTTTTCTTCAAATTTCTGCTGAGGTCAAAAGCTCAGAAGAAAATTTCCTAAAATCCCCAGATTCTACACGGAAGGAGCTTCCAGAAGTCAGCCTAGCCACCTTTCTGTAGGTCTTAATTAATTAATTACACAACTAACTCTATCACCAACAACCTCCTTCACTCTCCCTCCCTCAAGCCAAAATAAAAATACATCCAAGAGAGGACAAGAGTCATCAGACTTTTGGGGATGGTGGTGTCCATGAAGCGAAGCTGAAGAGAGAGGGCTGTTTCTAATCCTCAGTATCAGGCAGGTGCCCTTTAAGACCATCACTTGAAAAAGACTGAGGATGTAGCAAGAAAGGGAGACCAGATGAAGCTGAAGAGAGAGGGCTGTTTCTAATCCTCAGTATCAGGGAGGTGCCCTTTAAGACCATCACTTGAAAAAGACTGAGGATGTAGCAAGAAAGGGAGACCAGAATCATGTTCCCCAATTAGAAGTCAGCTAATAAACAACTTTGTTGATTTGATTCTGGACTATCTGAGCAGGACAAGAGATAATTAAACAGAGATTTGAGGCTTACAGAGGTGTGAGGCTCTCCCCCTCTCAGTTTTTGGACTAGCAAGCACATGTGAGTTTCTCACAGAGGAGAGCTGCTCTTGGCCCATGCTGCTGATATCTGCTCTGGATAAAGAACCTCAGCAGCAAAAGGCTGCACACAGTCCCAATAATTAATCCACTCAGCTCCCTGGCTGTAACTCAGGATAATTTGAAAGACCATCCCAGATCTAAAGCTCCCTGAGGGTTGGCTGAGACTTTGGGGATCATATCATGATTCAACTTCTCCCTCTGTCCAATCCAAGCTGTCATCACATCCCTTCCTCAGTGTTGATCCCAAGAGTATTTCCTAATAAATATCTCACATGGGTTCCTGGGGTCTATGTCTACCTGGGTCGAGATCAGTTACAAAAGTTCACAGGTTTCACGGGTTCTCTTGTTTAAATTTCTGAGAAAGTATTATTTAAGAAAATATTTTAGACTATAAATTAGATGGCAATTTTAAAAGTTGGTTTTAGGCTCTGAAAAATATTTGGTTTACATATAAACAAACTCAAAAGCAATTATTGAAAATAGAGGGCCGGCCCAGTGGCGCACTGCTACAGTGCACCGCTTGGGAGCGTGGTGGCGCTCCCGC
>NW_007790614.1:0-1977 GCF_000696425.1 Galeopterus variegatus
GATCCGGTTGCCGGTCATGAAAAAAAGACAAAAAGGAAAAAAAAAAAAAAAGATTGAGTTTATCCATAAAGAATTTGGAGTCAGGTATAAAAAGAAGAAAGAAACCTTTTAATTAAAAATAAATATTAAAATATTTACAACTGAAAAATATACAAATTGCCATTGAAACGCAGAGTATTCTATAAAGATGGTTTTTCTGACCCAGAAAAGAATGTGCCATTCTCGTTCTTCTCTACTTTCCAAATCCAATATATTAATAGTTTTTGTCTATTTTATCTATGTCTTGAGCTCTTGGGGATTTTCTTTATTTCATTGTCTTACTTCCTTAAGGATATGTATCGTGCAGTATTTAAAAGCATGACCTGGGGAGTCAGATTGCCAGGGCTCAGATCACATCTCTGAACCTAATGGATATTTCATTGGGGAAAGTCATTTAGAACCTGTGTTTGGGGATTTTCTCACTAGTAAAATATGGCTAAAAAGAACACTTACTCAAAAAAGTTAAGTCTAAAGGAGGTTCATTATGAAAGAATCCAGCAAAGTAGCTGGCATGTGGTAAAAGCTCAATTAGTGGTAATTATTTCATATTATCGTACTCAGATGTCACCCTTATTCATTCTCCACCCATCCTCTGGACTTATTTTGATACATACGATCATTTTACTCATTTTCTTATAGCTCATCAGAAACTCCCATTTCCTTTCAAGATGAAATTCTAATGTTTTTTGAGAATTTGGTAGGTCTTTCATCATGAGGACCTTGCTTATATTTCATGGCTATCTGCTCATGTAGCCATCTTCCCGCCATTGCTCCTCCTCTCTGCCTTTTAAATCCACCCCTGCTACTCCGAAGTCTGGGAAAAATGAAGTACGTAATGTTCAGTAACTTAAATTGGCAATGGCTGTTTTTTTCTCTTCTGAGACATAGCACTTGATGAGATTGCATTACTCTCTTTACTGTCTCTCTATTTCACTCCTTCTTTTCACATGGCAAACTTAGGGTTATCTCCTCTAGCAAGCTGTTCCAATTCTACACTCAATCCAGCTGTTTCCTCCTCTGTGTGTGCCTCCTGTGTGAAGCCTGGACAACCTCAAATTATGGCATGTAACCACACTGCATTAAAATGTCTAGGTTCCTTATCTGATGCCTGCACTCATTGTGTATTACTTAAAGTCAGAGCCACAGTTGTTTTATTATTATATGTTTAGGCCTGGTGGTATATACAGATATGTACATGTATGAGTATATTAGGTCTGTAATATTAATTTGGTGTATATTTAATGAGAAGAAGTAGTGCTTTCCTTGAGTCTTGAACAAAAGTGTTCCTGATAAAAAAATTCAGGAGAAAAGATCAGTCAAAAATTAAGCCTGTACAAATATATGAAGAACAAAAAGTGTTACAGATACAAAAACCATGGTATGTGGGTGTACATTTATGCTTTTTGAATCACTCATTTTACAAAATCAAGCCCTACTATTGAAATTTGGCATTACATGTATTAAAATGATATGATTCTGTATGGAGGAAAAACAAGGCATATTGGGAAAATAAAATCTGCACTGTAAATATGGTATACTGGATTCATGTTGTTGACATGCAATGAACTGCCTGGGTAACCATGAGCTACATGATATGATTAGCTGTTGGTTTCGTTACCTTTTCTGCTTTCAAATATCAACTTTAACTGGTGTCTTTTAAAAGCTACTCCATGTGCTTGTCATATAGCCTTTCCTCCACGCATAGGCTATAATTCACCATTATCTTGTTGACAAGGCTATGATTCGTTTCACACATCATTGTTCATTAAAATAATGTGTACTTGTGCCTTAGTTCCATCCCACTTCAAAGCCCAACTGCTAACAAATTTATGGTCAATTAATTTTAGTGGATCAAGAACAGCTGAAAACTACACAGATTTTTCACCTTTGTAATTCTTTTATTTATGAAACTTAGCATCTATAAACCAATTACAATAT
>NW_007790615.1:0-1977 GCF_000696425.1 Galeopterus variegatus
TTCAGACATCCATTATGGATAGAGAAGAGAAAAAAGAACATAAGGAAGTCAGCTGTACCTAGGAACAAAAAGCATTCCTTGTGTTATCTCCAACTATAATGGAAGCTCTGTTATTAGCACATTTTTGGCCACTGATTTTGCAAAGCTGCAGAATTAGATTTTCATTGAGGAGAGGCCTGCCATCAAAAATAATCTTTGAAACAGACAAGAAATCCTTTCGCCCCTCCTGTATTGTCATGGAGTGAATTGTGTCCCTTCCAAGTTCATATGTTGAATTCCTAACCCCCAGTACCTCAGAATGTAACTGTATTTGGAGATATGGTCTTTAAAGAGGTAATTAAGTTAAATGAGGTAATGAGGGTGGACTCTAGCTCAATAAGAAGAGGAAATTTGGAGACAGATACAAATAGAGGGAAGACCATGTATAGACACAAGGAGAAGATGGCCATCTATAAGCTAAGTAGAGAGGACTGAGAAGATACCAATCCCAGTGACAACATATTGATCTTGGACTCTCCTCCAGATTTATGAGAAAATAAATTTCTGTTATTTAAGCCACCTAGTCTATGGTACCAATGTATGGTACTTTGTTATGGTAGTCCTAGAATACTAATATATTTATTGAGTAACCAAGTCTTTTACTTTTATATATTAAAAACATCCAAGTATCACCAGTCATTTGAGGAAAACCAGTAGCATAGAAGCCCCAAGATGAGAAAATAGAACAACTAACCACAGATAATTCCAGAAACAGAAAAGAATATGAAAAATAATTAGTAACCATTGAAATTCAAGGGACTTTTATGCTAAAGACAAATACTGTTTAAATGATCAGAAAATATGAAAAATTCTCAGCTCCTCAAACAAATTCATCAGACAAGTGCAGCATGGAAAAAGAATGCCAAAACCAGAAGTGGCTGTTAGTCCGCAGGTGGAATGTGGCCTGTAGATGTATTTCATGTGCACAGTGTTCTAAAATTTTTAAATGTTAATGAGTTAAGGCGTGACATATTTCCTTCAGTTCACCATAGTTCTCACTGTTTTTTCTCCCACAAAATGTTTTACTCACTTGTATTAACTGTCCGGTCCTGAAAGTCGTTTGCATTTTGATCATTGCAGTAGAATGATCTCACTTACTAATATGGGTGCAAATCCTAAATAAATTATTGTTATATTCAACCCAAACCCAAAATGAAAGAATAACCTAGAAATGTAAAGATATTTCTGGACATGTAATTAACATTCAATAAATGTTTGTTGAATGGATGAAGTCACTTTTCTAAGTTAATAATGGAAGAACTAGGCCCATGACTCAATTCTTATCCACTGCTTTCTTGGTGTATTCTCTCTTTTTTTTTTTTTTTTTTCAATTTTAACATCTACTCGTATGTATTTGTGGGGTACAATGTGCTGTTTAAATAAATGCATATACTGTACAGTGATTCACTTAGGGTAGATAGCATAGTTTTGTACCCATTAGTTCACTACTTCTCCCCACCACACTCCTCCCCTCCCAGCCTCTGGTAAACATTATTCTATTCTCTACTTCTATGAGAATCACTTTTTTTGTTTTTTTTTTTTGTAGATTCCACATGAGTGAGATCATGCAGTATTTGTCGTTCTGTGCCTGACTTACTTTGCTTAATGTGATGGTTTCCAGTTCCATCCATGTTGTTGCAAATTTTTTTGTAGATTCCACATGAGTGAGATCATGCAGTATTTGTCCTTCTGTGCCTGACTTACTTTGCTTAATGTGATGGTTTCCAGTTCCATCCATGTTGTTGCAAATGATAGGATATTTCTTTTCATAGCTGAATAGTATTCCATCGTGCATACATAACACAGTTTTTATACATTCATTCATCGATGGACATTTAGGTTGATTTGACCTCTTGGCTATTGTGAATTACATTGCAATGAACATGGAAGTGCAGGTGTCTTTTTGACATTGATTTCATTTCCTTTGGGTATATACCC
>NW_007790616.1:0-1976 GCF_000696425.1 Galeopterus variegatus
ATCCAAAACATATTTATTAAGCATTTACTATATTCTATGCTCTGTCCTAGGAACTTGGGATGTGGCAGTAAAAGAAAGAAAAAAATCATAAAATTGTTTTATTATTTTTAATAAAATAATATTATCATTATAAAATGTATTATTATTATTATAAAATTTACATTGGGGATAGGGATGAGGACAGACCATAAATAACATAATAAAAAAGTAAAAAATATATTAAAAATAAGATCGCTGCTATGGAAAAAAAATGGTAAGATGGAAAAAATAGCCTCAAAAATTGTAAGGGGAATCAAGAGTGCAGAAGTATGTTGAAATTTAAAGGGTGATCAGGACTGGCTTATTGAGACGGGAATCATTTTAGTGAACAGTGACACGAGCCACGGGACTGTTGTGGAGAAGAACACGAGCATTCCAGACTAGAGGGAAGAGCCAGTCCAAGTGTCTCAGGCCTAAGGCCGTGGGGTTGGAAACAAAACTGCAGACAGGGTCACAGGAGCACAGAGAAGCATCTGAAGCCCCCACATACTGCAGGAGGGTACAAGGTAAGCTGACAGTGTGCAGGTGGGCAAGCAGAGCACTTGGGATTGGAAACAAGGGACCCCAGCAGCAAACACTCATCAACTAGAGGCCTGGGCCGGGCTAGGGGTGCAGATGCAGAGAAGACAGAGTCTGGCTGCCACAACCAGAGTGAGGGCAGCCGAGCCTCAGTGTGGTTCTGCGAGGGCAAAGGCCAGCACCTGGCCACACTCCCCTTCTTATTGCCAGGAGGACATGTGAGCCCTTCAGTACCTTACATTACCTCAAGAGGGAAGAAAGGGGAGAGGGGCTGAGTTTAACTGAGTATTTGCCCCAGGAGACTACATTTTAAATTTAAAGGAAACGGAGTTATCTCAAATTGGAAACATTATGTTTCTTTGTTTGCTTTTTTATTCCTGAGCAAAAATTGTGGCTTGTAATTCAATTTAAATTTAATTTTATTTTTAAGCACACGAGAGACATTATACTTGCCATGTGAATAGTTTATAGATGAAAAGAAGAGAAATCAAGAGTTAATTGAAACAAGTTATTCCAATTTTTAATCTTTGAATGTTACACACCAGCTTGTTGACAATATAATATTCATTCATCCATCTGCTATTTATCAAATATCTATTGGTTATCTCCCACATGTAAACACACTGTCTTAGATTCCGAGTGAATTATGAAGCTTTGAGAGACACTAAACCTGTCCTCAGGGTGCAGACAGCATATAATATAAAAATTTTTGTTATTGGTGACATATTAAGCGGTCTTTGAAAATTTGCTTCTGGAGGAACAGAGACAGATTTATAGGTGAAAATTGTCATTATTTTAAAACAGTTTTAGGCTTACAGAAAAATTTGAGTGAATAATACATACTTTTCACAACCACCTTCACCCAACTCCCAATTTCCCCATTATTAACATCTTGCATTAATACAGTACAGTTTTTAAAACCCTTCAGCCGATATTGATATATTATTATTAAATAAAGCCCATACTTTACATTGGCCTATACAGTCTACAAGTTTGGACAAATTTATAATGACTTATGCACTATCACAGTATCATACAGAGTAGTATCACTGCCCTAAAAATCCTCTGTTCTCTGCCTGTTCACCCCTCCTTCCTCCTTACCCCTGGCAATGACTGATCTTTTTACTGTCTCCATAGTTTTGCCTTTTCCAAAATGTCATATAGTTAAAATCATACGATATGTAGCCTTTTCAGATTGGTTTCTTTCACTTAACAATATGAATTAAAGGTTCTTCTATGGCTTTTCATGACCTGATAGCTCACTTTTTAAAAATTGCTGAATAATATTCTATTATGTGTATGTACCACAGTTTTTTTTATCCACTCATCTATTGAGAGACATGTTGTATGCTTTGACAATTATCTTTTAATTAATTTAGTCTTTCTTCTGCTTGATGACTGAATCTTTTTTTTTTTTT
>NW_007790617.1:0-701 GCF_000696425.1 Galeopterus variegatus
CTGGAATACCCATGACTCAGATATTTGAGCACTTAAGGATGTCTAACATCTCTCTCAGATTTTCTTCAATATCTTTGATACTTTCTTTTTTCTTGTCTGCTTGTAGTATTCCAAACAGCCCATCTTCAAGTACAGAGGTTCTCTCTTCAACTTCCGTTATCCTGCTGGTTAAACTCTCTATTGTGTTTTTTATTTCGCTGAATAACTTCTTCAGTTCGGCAAGTTGTGCTACATTTATTTTTTATGACAGTGATGTCCTTGTACATTTCCTCTTTCAGGTCCTGTATATTTTTCCTGGTTTCATCATGCTGTCTAGCTGTGTTTTCTTGTATCTCATTCAGTTTCTTTAGGATTATCACTCGAAATTCCCTGTCATTCATTTCAACAGCTTCTTGTTCTATAGGATCTAGAGTTTGGGATTTATTAACTTTTGGTGGTGTACTTTCTTGGTTTTTTGCATTTCTGGTATCTCTTTTTGGATGTTTGTTCATTTTGGCAGGGAGTTTCACTAGGGTCTTGGACCTCTGCAGTGTTCCTCCACTCTTTTCAGCTATAACTCTACTACGCTGCTGGTTTCCACTCTGCCGGTCCCACAATGTATGTGTATTCTGCACCTCACTATCTGGGTGTTTTCCCACTCTGTGTGCACTAGGTGGGGCTGTTCAGTCTTGGAAAGGAGGCCCACAGGGTGTGTAATTTTT
>NW_007790617.1:1438-1976 GCF_000696425.1 Galeopterus variegatus
CTTGTACATTTCCTCTTTCAGGTCCTGTATATTTTTCCTGGTTTCATCATGCTGTCTAGCTGTGTTTTCTTGTATCTCATTCAGTTTCTTTAGGATTATCACTCGAAATTCCCTGTCATTCATTTCAACAGCTTCTTGTTCTATAGGATCTAGAGTTTGGGATTTATTAACTTTTGGTGGTGTACTTTCTTGGTTTTTTGCATTTCTGGTATCTCTTTTTGGGTGTTTGTTCATTTTGGCAGGGAGTTTCACTCGGGTCTTGGACCTCTGCGTGGTGACTCCTCTCTGGTCAGCTTAAACTCTACTATGCTGCTGGATTCCACTCTGCCAGTCCCGCAATGTATGTGTGTTCTGCACCTCGCTATCTGGGCATTTTCCCAGTCTGTGTGCACTAGGTGTGGCTGTTGAGCCTTGCAAAGGGGGCCCGCAGTGTGGGTAATTTTTTTTTTCTGAGACTCCGCCTCCTTTTGCCAGACTCCTCCCCACTCTGTGCGCTCAGTACAGGGCTGAGGCGTGTCTTCTACAATCCTCATCTATC
>NW_007790618.1:0-1976 GCF_000696425.1 Galeopterus variegatus
CTGATGAACCCTCCGCCTCTTCTTGGAAACTCCTCACCACATGCTGATGAAACATACAGGACTCGATGTATTGCCTTCCTAGATGCCCTTTCCTCCAACGCCTGGCTACTACACCCGGTTTTTACACATCAGCAGTGGACTCAACAGATTATCGACTTATGGCCGCAGGAACCTTTCATCCATTTAACCCCCCAGGAGGTTCTTTTATATTCCACTATATTATGGGGTCTCCTGACCATATTCCTCCCTGACACTCCAACCCCTTCCCAATCAACGCCCCCTACCAGCAGGAAGAAGCCAGAAAGAGAAACGTCGCCCTTTTCCTAACAAAACAAAAAGGGAGGAATATTAGGTCATATGAGAACACTTTAAGCCGCGCCCCATCAGGGCGCTGGCTACCCTTCTCTTCCGCCTTCTCCTTCCCGCCGGTGCCACAATACCTTCCCGCCGGCACGAATCGCACGCCAATCAGCACAGGCTCCCTGCTCCTGGCCCCTTAGCAACGCAATCCATCCAATCCCTGAATGCCCCGTTCCCTCAGCAAACCTATCATCTCTCTTCTAACCCTATAAAAGCAGACGTGCCTGCTGAATAAAAAACCTTCTCTGGTGAGCTGCCTTGCCTTTGTGTCTCATCCTTTAACTGGTGCTGAATTTTATTCCTTTCAAATCTTTATTACTCTGAAGGCCTTTGATCAGGGGTTTGACATAATCAATTCTGCTTTTTGTAAATACAGAAAGGCCATGGAAGTTAGTAGTTAAGAATACGGACTCTGGCCCTGAAGCCTGGGATCAAACCTCAGCTCCACCACATACTATTTCTGTGGTGTTGGGCAAAGTGTGTCACTTCTCTGTGCCTCGATTTGCTCATCCCTACAGCATGGACAATGAGAATTAAGACTGGTCACGAGGAGAAATGAGTGAATTCTACTGAAGCCTTAGAGCAGCACCTGGCAATAATAACCGTGTTAGCAATGTTTTAAATAAATTTTTTAAATATTTTTTTGTGGCAAAATATACTTAGCATAAAATTGACCATTTTGACCATTTTTCATGTGCCATTTAGTAGAACTAAGTACATGCACATGGTTGTGCAACCATCACCACCCTCCACCTCCAGAATTTCCCCAGCCCTGGCGACCACCGTTCTACATCTTCTCCATGAATTTGACGTCTCTGGGTGCCTCGTGTAGGTGGAATCACACAGAGTTGTCCCATCATGTCTGCCATATTTTACTTCACATAATGTGTTCAAGGTTCATACATGTTGCAGCATGTGTCCGTACGGCTTCTGAAGGCTGAATGATGTCCCATGGGATATATATGCGAGGGTACTTCAATAGGTTATGGAAAAATAGAATTAAAAGATAAAAGAATCCTTCCACAAAACTTTCTGAAGCATCCTCGTAAATCACATTTTGTTCATGCACTCGTCTGATGATGGCCATCTGGTTCGTTTGCACCTTTTGGGTATTGTGAATGACACTGCCATGAGTACAAGTGTAAAAACAATCAGTTCCAGTCCCTGCTGTCATTTCTGTTGGATGGATATACACCCAGAGTTGGAATTGTTGAGTCATACGCTAATTCTGTTTAATTTTTTGACAAAAGGCCACACTGTTTTCTCCAGAGGCTGTACCATTTTACATTCCCACCAGCAATGCACAAGCGGTCCAATTCCTCCACATCCTCACCAACACTTGTTACCTCCTGGTTTGTTCTTTCCATATAACAGTCATCGCATGGGTGAGAAGTGGGATCTCATTGTGGTTTTCATTTACATTTTCCTAATGATCACTGATGTTAAGCATCTTTTGTGGGCTTATTGGCCATTTGTATATCTTTTTGGATAAAGTCTATTCAAGACCTTTGCCCACTATTAATTGGGTTGTCTGTTTTTTTGTTGTTGAGTGCAACTGCTATTTCTAACAGAACACTCTGGTAACTGGTTAGTGGAAGGCAAAACTAGAGGCAGGG
>NW_007790619.1:0-1975 GCF_000696425.1 Galeopterus variegatus
CCCGCCCCCCCAACACCACTTCCCAACAGGCAGAATTCATTGCCCTCACCCATGCTCTCACTCTGGCAAGTAACAAATGAGTCGATATATACACTGACTCTAAGTGTGCTTACCACATCCTACACTCCTGTGTGGCCATATGGAAGGAGAGAGGATACATGACTACTCAAGGAGGGCCCATGAAAAACAGACATCTTATCAAGATACTTCTTGAGGCTGCACAACTTCCAAAGGAGGCTGCGGTTATACACTGCAGAGGACACCAAACCTCCAATGACCCTATAGCCCAGGGAAACAAACTGGCAGGTCTAACTGCAAAACAGGCTGCTTGATCACCAGGCCCCTCCTCTTGCTCTCCCACTCAGGTCCTCCTCATGGCCCCTTTCACCCTTACCCCAATACACACCTCAAGAAATACAACACCTCCAACAGTTGGGAGCACAGAGGAAAGACAACTGGTATAATCTCTCCAGTTGCTATGTCCTCCCTACCACACAAACTGAGCAAGTCCTTTTATGTTTCTATAATTCAGTTCATACAGGCTATGAGCCCCTACTATGCTTTCTTTGGCCCTTTTATTACTCTCCCCATATGGCCAAGTTACTTAAAAAAATCACTGAAATTTGTCCTTTGTGTACTCATTGCTCTAATTGAGGTGGCCTCCAAGTTTGGTCCTTTTCAACCCACCAGGCCAGAGGGGGAACCCTAGAGGACACATTCACATCCCTGACATATGTTCCCACAACATGCTGTGACCAGCCAACTGCCACATCATGTTCTTATGGGGGTAAAAACTACTGGATAGATCTTTCCAAAGGGAATTCTGCAGAAGTCCAGTGCTCCTCCTGACAAAAACATTTCTGCTTCACCCAAACCACTTCAGACCCCTAACCATGATGGGACTTGTCCTTATTCTTGGTCCCTGCCTCTTTTGGTGTTTCTCTACTTTCTTACAGGAACATATGCAGGCTTTCACCAACCAAAAGGTCACCAAATTGTTCCTGGGAGGAGGACATCAGCCCCTAAGAACCGTCAACCCTTCCCCAGAAGAATACAGCCTCCCCACATGAAACCAATACCCTGACACCTAATTGTTTTATTTTTTTCATATATTTACCCATCTCCAGCAGGAAGTAGCTTCAGAAGAATGAGACCTTCACCCCTTTTCTCTTCTCCCTATACTTAAAAGGTGGAAAGGATGGATCTTGGACATGACCAGAGCCATTTCGGACGTGACCAGCACCATTTTACACACACTCAGCACAAAATCGCCACCAGCCTTTCCCTTACAAGAAACGTCATGGTTTCTGAGAAATAGAAACTCCTCCACACCAGCACCAAATCCCTCCCTGATTACATCAGCCTTCCTTACAACCTGTATAAGCCTTCCCACCCTGATGCTTGGTTGCTGCTCTTCAGTTTGGTCCAGCCCAGCAGATTCTTTTTCTTTAATAAAGCTTGATGGGTACCCAGTGTTTCAGCTCACTTTCTTTCAATCTGAAATCTCTGCCATGCTGTATGGCCAAGACAGCTGATTCACAAAGCTGGTAGTTGATGCTGGCTGTGGAATGGGGGCTCATTGGGGGGACTGGCTGACATACCTTCATTTGGCCTTTTCCTATGACTTGTGCTTGTCAAAGTAAAATTGCTGAGAGAGTGTACTAAGAATGAGTGCCCTTAGAGGCAGAAGATGGACGCTACCGAACCAGATAAAGAGCATGTCTCATTTTCCATAATACCAATTTCAGCATATGATATTTGTCAAAGCAGATGCATAACCAGCTCTGATTCAAGAGGATGCAAAAATAAAGCATTACCTTCTATTGTCATGTATTCACATTGAAGAAGAGCATAGATAGGAAGGTGTTGCACTGGACTTCTTCCACACTAGCGTTTGATCTTTCGACCTAGTAAACTTATTAAATGCAGAGAGCAAAATTGAGAGAGAGAGAGAGAGAGAGAGAGGAGGACCGAG
>NW_007790620.1:0-1975 GCF_000696425.1 Galeopterus variegatus
CACAGTCATCTAATGTAAAATCTTTCCCTGAACGAAGAGAAGAATTGATTAATAGAAAAACGCTACACAAAGGAAATAAGGAGCCTTACTGAGCAAACCAAAGCCACAAGAAGGGACTTTTCTCCTACTTCTCCTGTTTTCAAATCATCTCTTCTTTATCATCTGTCTTAATCTCTTTTTTCCCCACTTTGGAAAAAACTACACAGCAAAGATAATTCTCAGGAATTCCTATAGGATTATCCTCAGGAAGTTGATTTTTGAGCAATTCTTTTATTCCTGATTGCCATATTATTCAAGAAGGTAACCTTCAAGTAAATACTAAATATATACAACCTGCAGAATCTATGCATTGGGATCTACAGAACACTACTTCTTCAATAAAGAATAGTATGTTGCAAAAGCCTCACTTTAACTTCTTGTATTATTTATAACTCATAAGTTAGCAATATGTTAATCTATGTAGGTTGTTTTAGGCTTTACCAAAGAACATAATATGAATCATCTCACGGAAATGGTTGCTAATTACTCTGTTAATTCTACTGCACAAAATCTTTCTCTGACCTCACAACTGAGCACTCAGAGTCTTGTTTCCCGTATCATGGCAGCCATAAATGTTATGATTCAGAAATTGTCAAATGGCATATGATAAAAGTCAATAAAAAAAACAGTAAACAAGTACTTTGAAAACTAAAAATGGCATTCCTCAATGTGTGTTAAAAAGGAAATAAAATAGAAATTATAAACTATTATAACATGAATTAATTTAATAAATACAAAATATTAAGAAATATCAAGGAAAGGACAACATCAAAACTAATGAAAAGTATCTAAAGCAGTGTAGTGTTAAGAAGGGATATGTATAGTTTCAAATGTGTTTATAAAAAAGACAAAAATGAGTTTGTATTCAATCAGACAGACCAAACAAAGAAAAACTGAGGAAACCTAAAGGAAATAGAAAAAAATGAAATAATAAAGAAAAATAATAAATAGAAAATAAGCTAAAAGAACAGAATAATCAACAAAATCAAATACTAGTTCTTTAAAAAAGACTTAAAAATATGCAAACCTCTTTCACTACTAATCAATGGAGAGAAAATGGACAAATAACATTAAAAATGAAAAAAGCCACAGCTAAAATGCAACTATCATTTTTAAAAATAATAAACACTCTGAGTATCTTTAGACAAATTTGATGAAAAGAAACTTTTACAAGTGAATTATATACATTATCAAAATTTACTCATGTAGAAAGCCTAAAAAGGATAATAACAATTTAAAAAGTTAAGCCAATCATCAAAAAATCTCACCCCCAGGGGAAAAGCGCATCTGGATCCAAACAGGTTTCCAGATGAGATTTTATCAAACTTTCGAAGAACAAAAATTCCTTTCTTTTCAAAAAGTAAAGTTACCTAATTTATAGTAAAAGGTCAGTAAAATCCTGATTTGAAAACAAAACATGCAAAATACATATATAAAAAGTTATAAGCCAAACTCAATAATAAACATAAATGCAAAATTCCTAAATATTACTAAATGGTATAGTAAAAAAGAAATGCATCTAGAGTAATGTGGATTTATTTTAAGATTCAAAGAATGTTTAATACCAGAAAAATTTGTCAACATAAATTAGCATATTAATGTATGTTAAAAAACAAAGGGCAGAAATCATATTATCATCTGAACATACAAAGAAAGTTATTTGAAAAATCCAATAGTCATTCAAACTAGAAATGGAAGGAAACTTGTCTAACTTACAGTAAAAGTTATCTATCCAAAATACTGGGCTACCATTATACTTAATGGTAAAACATTGTCTCATTATACTAAGGAAAATACAAGAATGCCAGCTATCACTACCCTTATCTAATATTGTATAAGATACAGATCCCAAGCAATAAAGAAAGAAGAAAGGAAAAAAAAAAAACCCAAAAGGATTGGAAACAAAACAAATTAACTGTTATTTGCAAATACTGTA
>NW_007790621.1:0-1975 GCF_000696425.1 Galeopterus variegatus
AAACCATAGACAAAGAGCTAAAGGAAATCAGGAGAACAATGAATGTGAACAAATCAAGACTGTCAATAGAAGACAGAAATTATAAAAAGAATAAAATAGAAATTCTGTGCTAAAAAGTACTATAAATTAGTTTTAAAATTCACTAGAGGGTTTCATTAACATATATGAGCAGACAGAAGAAAGAATTGGTGAACTCTAACACAGGTCAATTTAAAGAATCCACTCTGAGGAACAAGAAGCAAAAAGACTAAAGAAAAATGAGCATAACCTAAGAGACCAATGGGACACCATCAACCATATCAATACATGTGTATCATCTTCTATAAGCATACAAGCAGAGGAGAAAGAGTCAGAAGCAATATTTGAAGAATAAATGACTAAAAATTTTTCCCACCCATTTGATAAAAGTTTTGAATGTACACATTCAAGAAATTCAACAAATTTCAAGAAGAATAAAGGCAAAAAGACCCACACTGAGACACATTATCATCAAATTGTTGAAATTCAAGGACAAATAGAGAATCTTAGAAACAGCCAGAGACAGATGACTTGTCACCACTTCACACCCCACTAGGATGACTATAATTTTAAATAAATGGAAAATAACACGTGCTGTCAAGGATGGGGAGAAAGTGGAACCCTTTTATATTGCTGGTGGCAATGAAAAATGGTTTGAGGATCCTCATCCTCAAAAATTTAAACATATAATTACTATTATCACTCATTGATTCCACTCCTAAATATATGTCCAAAAAGATTGAAAACAGGTATTTAAAATAAGAAACTTGTGCACACATGTTCATAGCAGGATTATTTACAATAGCTAAAGTTTAAAAAAATCCAAATATCCACCAACAGGTGAATGGATGAAGTTGTGGTATATTTCTACACTAGAATATTATTCATGCATTAAAAGAAATAAAGTACTGATACATGCTGCAATGTGGATGAACCTTAAAAAGATGCTAAGTGAAAGAAGCCAGATACAAAAGGTCACATATCATATAATCCAATTTATGAGAAATATCCAGAATTGGTAAATCTATAGAGACAGAAAGCAGATTGATGGTTGCCAAAGACTGGACATAGGAGACAAGAGGGAGTAATTGCTTAATGGATATAGGGTTTACTTTTCTGGTGAAGAAACTATTTTGGAACTAGATCATGGTGGTGGTTGCACCTCAGTGTGAATATACTAAATGCCACCAAATTCTTTACATTAAAATGGTTAAAATTTTGTTTTGTGAATTTCACTTTAATTTTTTTTGAAGTTTCATGTGCTTCTTGAATGAGCTCAAGGATTTGACAAGAAAACAACTTGTCCCAGTTCTCCTTACTTCACTCTCATGGGAAAATCAAACTAACTCAACACCAGGTTCATGAAAACTGTAATAATTTCTGAAGTGCAATGTTCAAAGAATAAAGTAGACAGCAATCATCTGCCATCTACCAACACATGAAGAAAACTTTCTTTCTTGTAGACTTCCTTCAAACACCCACAGAAAGCTCTTCCTTCCTTGGGAAATAATTCTTTCTTTAAAATGTATGTCTCAGATTTGTTTAAGAACATTTCCCCAAAAAATAATGATGACAAATGTCAATGAAAAATTTGATCTTTTTCTTTAAAACTCAGATTGCTGCTCCCAAGCTATTTGCCAAAAAAAAAGTTTGAATTATTTTTGCATAACATATTACCCCAAAATTAACAGCTTAAAATATTTAGTTTTAGTCATGATTTTAGTGGTTCATAAATTTGGCAACAGCTCACCTGGACAATTCCCTACTTTAGTCTCTATACCATCAAAACTTTATGCATTGTTTTGCATGAAATAACGTGCTAATTGAGACTTTTCTGTTGCTTGGGACTTTTAGCTACTGCGCAAAAGATGAGAACAATCAGCATAGAATATCTTCTCCTTCTACCCTTTCACATTCTAAAGAAATAGTTAAGCATATTACCCAAAACCTACTGCTA
>NW_007790622.1:0-1975 GCF_000696425.1 Galeopterus variegatus
TAATTGAAATTTACATTGATTCACAGATTTAGTGTTAGCTGATATACTAAAGTTATGCGTGAGTAACTTCTGGTAAAAGTTCTTGACTTAAGAGAGTTAAACAATATTTTACCATATACCTGACCATTACTATGCACAGATAATTCCAGTGTATGAGCCATTGCCATCTCTAAAATAATATCTCTCTCCCGAGGTTGTGAAGTAATAGTATTTTTGAAAACATAAATAGATGCAGAGATCTCATATTGTGTAATTATTTGATTCATTCTCCCTATCTGACACAGATTTCATTCAAAAGGGATAATGTAATATCAAGCGGTTATGGAAAAGTCTGAGTGGGAAAAAGTGCCTGGCTGTGTATATATAGACTCCAATTTCAATAGCCAGATACTCATTTTATAATGCAATTAGAGTTGAGCAAATATATGAGAAGCCCACACATTCTCCTTTCCGAATTTTATATTTTTATATTAGAAACAGAACAATTATTTTTGCTACAACATTCCCTGTTTTAGTAAGCCAGAACCTTACCTAAGGTTTTATGCCTATAATTTATATTTTTATATTAGAAAAAGAACAATTTTTTTTTGCTACAACATTCCCTGTTTTAGTAAGCCAGAACCTTACCTAAGGTTTTATGCCTATACTTGTCCAATTTATTTTATAGCTCCCAGTTTTCTTGAAGAAACATATGATGAAGGTATATACAGAATTTTGAAGCAATTCCATTTCTTTGTACTTTGTAGGTCTAGAATATGTTACCTCAATGCTCCTGAGTAAGTATATTAAACCAACACATTACTCAAAATTAGGATTCATGTGGATTTCAGAGCTATTATGCAAATTCTATGTGCAGAGTTCAATCAAGCAATAATTGACACAAATGCAATAAATGAGCATGACCAAGTGGATAATCCAAAAAAAAAAAAAGTAAAACATTATAACTATTTGGGATGACACCACAAGATAAAGCAAAATTTAGTCGTTTGGAGTAGAAATGGACCATGAATGACATGGAAAGATTTCTGCTTCAGCTTCTCACAAACTCGCTGTGTGAAATTAAACAGGTAAATTGACCTATTTGAACTTCACTTACCTCTCTTTTAATGATATTGAATAAGAAGTAACAAACTCTAGGCATATGAATCCACAACAAATTCCAATGAGAAGCTATAAAAGGCAGTTTGTGGGAAGTGTTAAAAAGTTCAGCAGAAAAGTCTAATGGACATTAAGGAAAGAGATCATCATAACTCCAGGGAAAAGGAAATTCCAAAGATTGTCTTCAGAGAAGAGTGGAGAAATCAGTTTAATTTAACCAGACATTCATAGTATTAGATAAGAGTTTGGGTATGAAGAAGGAGCAGGCCATTCCAGGAAATTAGAGTAGAAAAAGGTAGAAGAGCAAAATGCATAGCTAGTGGTTAATAAACAGAACAGTTTAGGAGATCAAAAGCTTTATCAGGAAGAGCAGAGAAGATAAAGATGGACAAGTAGGCTGGAAGGGATAGTCTGGGGGGCAGGGCTTGAATGCCATGATAAATCAACATTTTGAGCAATTTAATTCACCCTTTCTTGTCTACAATTTATAATGAAAAATAATGCATCTTTTCAGGGCAGGGTATTTCTGAAAAATATTAAGCATGTATCTAATAGTTGTTTAAAACAATATGACAATTTATCTTCAAAAGGAGAATATCGGGGAGAAATACTGGTATTCGGGTGACCATATACACAATTGAACTGGACAAAGGGATTATTTATATTATTCTTTAAATGACACTCAAAAAGTCCAATATTTAAAACTAATCTGTTCTAAAGGCAATATTTTTTAAGAGGGGAATTTAATCCATTTACATTCAGGGTTATTATTGAAAGGTATTGCCTAATGCCTGCAATTTAATTGATTTCTTTATGGTTCTTTTACATTTCTTTTATTCCTTTCTTTTCCATTTATTGTTTATGTTTGCTATTAGGC
>NW_007790623.1:0-1975 GCF_000696425.1 Galeopterus variegatus
GGTGTTCTGATAGAGGTGGTGTGGTCAGGGAGGGGTGATGAGTAGGAATGACTGACCATTCCGGGGACCGAAGTTCCAAATCTGGAATTCACTTCCACGCTTTGGGTGAACATGAGCTGAGACTCCAGGAAGTTTGCAAGGTTCACTTCCCTTAGGCAGGGAAGAACGCTGACTTGTCTTAAAGTTAGTAAATAAGGACAGTAATAAGTGTTTTCAATGGCTAGGAATTCACCAAAGTATGTAGATTGTGTGAGATGGATAGCCGAGTCACCAGACTCTTTTTAAAGAAATAAAAATGTCTTAATCTACAATCACTAGAACAGGGTAAATAACATGCATCCTAGTGGAAGTCTTCGAGGCATTTGTGTTGATGACTGAACAGAATATTAATTGTTTATATACAAATGTGGTTTTCTGCTTAGTATCTGAAGATATTCTTCAATTAGTGTTTTCGAGTAAGTACTTTTAATAGTCTACTTACTCTTTTACCCTAACTTTAGTTACTTTTATAAAAGTATTTAGCCATCTCTTTTTCTCAAACAGGTATTTTTTTCAAGTTGTGTTATAGGAAACACTGGTTCCAAGCTGTTAATAATGTTTTTTCTTTATTATGTTATATTAGAGAGATATAGATTGATTAAAAGATTCATCATTTTCTTTGCCCTATTTAATGTATATGTGGTTTCTAAGAGAATCCCAACATCAGAAATATTAAAACATGAGATAAATATGCATTTTAGAATCAAGACAATAGAGCAAATAATAGATAAATGATATAATCTCACCCCAGTTAGACTGGCTATTATCCAAAAGATTGAGAACAACAAATGCTGGAGAGAATAAGGGGAAAGGGGAACCCTCCTATACTGTTGGTGGGACTGTAAATTGGTGCAGCTGCTGTTGATGGGACTGTAAATTGGTACAGCTGTTGTCGAAAATGGTATGGAGATTCCTTAAACAACTATAGATAGAACGGCCATATGATCTAGCAACCCCACTGCTGGGTATATACCCAAAGGAATGGAAAGCATCATGTCAAAGAGATACCTGCATGCCCATGCTCATTGCAGCTCTATTTATAATAGCCAAAAGTTGGAACCAACCATAATGCCCATTGTCAGATGATTGGATAAGGAAAATGTAGCATATATACACAATGGAATAGTACTTTACCATAAAAAAGAATGATATATTGCCATGGATGAACTTAGAGAAAATTATGATGTTCTGGGAAGGAGATAAAGCCAGAGCCAAGAAGTATAACTCCAGCTCACAGGACTGAGCCCAAGGTTGGAGATTAAGACATGCTGACCTGCACATAGTCACCGACCCCATCCCTCCTGCATTTTTCACTGCACTTCTCCCATTGTCCTTTGTCTTACATAACACCCCCCAAAACCCCTAAGATTAGGGAACAGTTCTAGTCTGTCTCCTCATATGTCTGATGATAAACTTCCTGCCTTGCACCAAAAAAAAAAAAAAAAAAAAAAAGTCCATAAATTAAAAAGGGTCCTGTGACCCTTTTCTGGGAAATGCTTTACTTTTTTTCTTAGAGATTTGCAATGTGCGTTAGTATGTAATATACTTCTGCAAAGCCTAGCAGTAAAGAAATCTGATATTGGTTAACTCAAAAGTTTCATCATTAATGGCCTTGGAATCCTTTTTATGTTGAGCATCTTGTGCGAACAAGTTCTCTGGACTTCATTGAATTGACATAGCTGTCATATTTTATGATGCTAGAGCAGGAGGAATTTTCCTTTGTTTTGTCAACCCATGCCACTGCTGGCAGGATGCTGACAGACTTGATGGCAGAGGGCAGAACCAGGTAGAAGCCATCAGTAACAGCTCACTGCTGGCTGTAGCTACCAGCATACTGGCCAGCCTGCACTCTTTTGTCTCTGGGGTCCCTCATCGTTACAGATCATGACAAATGGCATCTGGGCACTGCTGAGTGATTTGGTTATATGATTGCTTT
>NW_007790624.1:0-1975 GCF_000696425.1 Galeopterus variegatus
CATCTGCCTGTTGTTGGGCCATTATGCAGACCTGTTTCCTGTCCTCAGGGGACAAAGTAGTAGTGAGAATCATAAAAATATCATGCCAGGTGAGATCATAACACTGGTTGAAATATCTGAATTCCTTAAGATATGTGTCCAGGTTGGACTGGAAAGATCCCAGTCGTTTTTCAATTTGGGAGAGGTCAGAAAGAGAAAAGAGGATGTTGACCTGGACAATTCCCTCTGTCTCTGCCACTTCACAAAGTGAGGTATAAAGGAGCTGGAGCTGAGGGAGGGTTGTCACCTGATGAAGGGGGAGACGGAGAAGGGTTGGGTAGCTGAGGACAAGCATCTCAAGACCAGGTGGGGAGAAGAGAGGAAAAAGGTGAAGAAGCTGGTGAAGTATCTGAAGCATAAGGAGGTGGTCAGGGAGCAGAGTTGTCTGACAGATCAGAAGATTGATCCAAGGGGAATTTGAGACATAGGGCAGTTTTGACAGAGAGAACACGTTCAGAGATAGAAGAAGGCTTGAACATGAGGAATCTCTCCAACTTTGCTCTTTAGGTGACAAAAGCTGTCTAAATCTCTGAGAGTGTCTAAATCGAGAGTGCCATCTTGTGGCCACTGGGATCCATTGTCTAGTTTGTACTTAGGCCCAACCTGATTGTAAAACAAGGCATTCAGCTTTAATATCTCCCTGGAGGCCGAGGGGTAAATTGGCCAGGAGACAGCCCAGAGGTATAGAGTGTGGATTACAGTAGAAAACTAGACATTTAGGTTTAATGTCTCCCTGGAGGCCAAGAGGTTGTAAATTGGCCAGGAGACAGCCTAGGGTCATAGAGCATGGAAGTTTTGATTGTGAGGTTCCCATGTGAAGGGTAAGAAAGGAAACAGGCAGTCCTAGTAGAAGAGTGCCAACAAAGAGCATCCTCTTTGCTGTGCACCTTCTTTTCAAGAGAAAAGCCACCAACCGGCTAGAGGAGCATCCTCCAATAGCTGGGGGGCATGAGAGGGGTTCCCCTGGCCAGGCGCCTGGGTTTTGTAGCAAGTAGACAGTAGTTGTACAGAGTAGTCGGGGGAACCAGTAGAAGTAGGTAGGACAGACCCACTGACTCACCCTGAATTGAGGCCAATGTTGGATGCATTGGTCTGAAATGGGCAAAAGGAAAGGGTCCCGAATGTACCCAGTTTGGCAGGTCCAGGGAGGGCAGCTGGGAGGGACCAATCAACCCAAGAGAAGGGATCATCCAACAGTTCCGGCCAGGACTCTTCTGGGGTTTCAGTACCAAAGTGAAAGAAAGTGAGCCAAAATGCCAGGTGCCAATCAAGGAAAATAATCTGCCTGGCTGCACTCAAAGTGGAGGGTAGCCAGGGCTACCCTCAAAATGGACAACAGCCCCAGGTATGGGAGTGAGAGAGCTTATATAGGGTGCCAAGGGCTGGCTGATACAATCAAGGAGGGGCATTATGATGATGCAGAAGCTATGCAACCAGGGTGGAGAACTGCCCTTGCAGAAGCAAAAGGGTTTCTGTTTCTCAGAAATCATGAAGTTTCTCGTAAAGGGAAGTGGGGAGGGGTTGGGGCCATTTTGTGCTTGGCCTTGCCTAAAATGGTGCTGGTTATGTTCAGAATGTTCAGAACCTATCAGCCACAAAAGCCACTGGTTTTGTCCAAGTCCAGAGTGACCTCTGATGGACAGTTGTAAATCTCAATCTCATTTGCCTCCTTTGCAGTACTTGACACTGCTGGCCACTCTTTCCTTCCTAGAAACTTCCTTATGGTGGCTTTGGAATGAATACAATGCAATATACACAGTACACAGACATACACATGTGTGTATGCACATACACGTGCACACACACAAGAGTTCTTCAAAAAGTTCATGGACAGATTCCTATTACTTTCAATTCTATTATCCCATGAACTTTTCGAAGTACCCTTGTATATATATACTCATGTATGCATATATATATGGCTCATTGTGTATATATA
>NW_007790625.1:0-1975 GCF_000696425.1 Galeopterus variegatus
GTAAAAATAGGATTAGCAAAGAATATGAACATAGGTTGCTTTTAGGAATCTACCAGAGGAAGGAAAAGTAGGAATTTAGACCATGAGGATAAAGAAGAAAGAAGATGGAATATTGAAGTAGAAAGTACACTCCCACGATTTGGTTCCTACATAAGCTCTTCAGATCTCCATTATTAATTTTTGTTTCTTTAACTTCTGTTTCAAAACCCCACGACAGCAGTTTTTCCTTAAGTGTATATTTTCCTTTGGAATGAAATCTTTATCTTTGTCTTGACTTGTATATCAGCAAATGTTTAGTAGTATGTTAGCTGTTATCTTTTGTGTACTAAAGCACATGATTGTTTAGAATAATTAAATCACGAGATGTCTCCTATACCCATGTTAGCCCTGATACTCTTTTCATCTAGGTGGTAAAAGCCAGACAGACATTAATCCACATCAAATTGTCTCATGATAACTTGAAAAATTATGAGAGAATGTTATCTAATCATAAAAATAAGTTAAATTCTTCTTTTTGTATAAATAAGAATTCTTTTTTCCCCTTCTATTTACAAAGCAGACAGAAGATCAGTGAATAGGGGCATTTTCCTGTTTCTTTATGGAACACATATGATGTATTTATTGTTTCTAAGATCTTTCCTTTAGGATCAATTTGTCAAAAGCACAGCCTGATCTATGTCTTCTCTGCATGGCAAGCTTGAATGCCAAACAATATGTCTCCTTCGTTCCAAAGACACAGTTCTATTCTATTTAGACAGAAGATGATGCTAGCTTAATTTAGCAGCAGGAAATTGCTTGACCAGAGTACCTTCTGATGGCAAGCTTATTTCACAGACCTTTGTAGAGAAGGTAAGTTTTGATGTCAGTCCTAGTTAAAGCAATAGTTCCAACCTAATTTCCAGTTGTTATTGTCCACATGGGAATATTCAAGTGCTGGGATTTCCTTATAAAAATTGTAATCCTAGAAAAAAATCACATTAAAAAAATAACATGACTTAAGGGTGTATACAAAAGCCAGCACTGTAAATTCCATATTGCTCTCGACATGGAGTAATAAGCAGATGGAATATATTGGAAGGGCTGAGGGCACAGATGTCTTCTTGGCTTGGGTTCAGAGTGAAAGAAGAAACCCATTTTGTGGCTGAGTCTGTGATAGGAAACATCCAGATACATGGAGGGCTGGAAAATCAAGTGCACAAGGTTTAATGAACTGTTTTTCAAGACAATTATTACAACATTTAAGCAACAAGTTATTGTTTGGAAGCATGCTCTTCTAACTAATTCAAACATGTGTTTTGAGTGGAAAAAGCTTTTTAATGGTGGTTGAGCTACATAAATGTCTTTAGATCTTTCACTTATAGTAACATTCCTATTGCTTTGGCCAAAGTAGCCCCCCAAAGAAAAAAAAATTTACCCTGTTGAAGCCCTAAACCCTTTGTTCATTTATACATATTGTCTACATAGTGTTTAATAAACTGGGAATGGGTGCTAACTGTTCAAGCCTTTCCTTAAAAAGTTAAAAAAATAAAATCAGCTGCTATACTCAGTTTAGGGACCATATTCCTAAGGGAGAAGCCATGAAAAAATAACTTATATTACTTAGTTCTGCAAAATTTGTTCATATTTATTGTAGAAAATGTAAGAAAATACACACAAGAAGAAAAAGTTGAAATCACGAGAAATCCTCCTATTGGGAAACAATCACAGTTAACGTTTTATAATAAAACTTTTCAGTCATATGTGGAATTGCTGTGTATTCTTTTTTCATTTTTCTACTCTTTTCTTCCAGCGATATGTTATAGAGGTTGTTCCTTTTCAACAAATGCAGATAGAAATTGCCAGTTTTAATGGATGCCTATATTTTGTTATCTATAATTTATCTAACCTATCTACCATTTGTGGAGACTGTGATTGTTTCTATCTATCTATCTATCTATCATCTATCTATCTATCTATCTATCTATCTATCTATCTA
>NW_007790626.1:0-1975 GCF_000696425.1 Galeopterus variegatus
TTATTTCCATATAGTGTTACCACTGAGTCAAATTAAAGGATGAACAAAGTTAGATTTGTGTGTCATTTTAAATTGAAACATGCTCCAATGTGCTACTTGCACATAATAGAAGAATACCAATATACCGTCATATGTACTAAGGGAAGATAAATAGGGTAGTCAGCTTAAGCAGGAATTAATGATGGCCAAATCAACACTTAACAAGCTGGGGGCCTGACATAGATCAGATTTGGAGAGAGAGAGTTAAAAAAAAAAAAAAAAAAAATTAACAGTCCCCCTATGAACCCTTGCCATTAACAATCCTCCTATGAACACTTGCTGGGGGTAAAACATTCGTTGGGTCTTGCTAAACCAAACCTTGAAAAAACATTAACAGTCCTCCTATGAACACTTGCTGGGGGTAAAACATTCGTTGGGTCTTGCTAAACCAAACCTTGAAAAGAAGGGCCCTTTTTTGAACCAGCAGTGGTGTCCTTCCAGAGTAATTGCCGACAGTGAATGAAGCACATACCTCTTGGCAGAAAAAAGAAAAATTCAAACTGCAATCTGTGTTTTAAAAAATATATTTTTTCTCAATGTTTTGGGTTTGTTTGTTTTTGCTTTTTCAGTTTCAATCTTGATGGAAGATTTGTGGTAAGACACCATTCCAGACCAGAATGCTAGCTCATTTAGAGAGCAGGTTAGTAAGGTCGTGCCTCTGCTGGGCCCACACCCAAGCTCCCTGATCCATGTGGAGTCAGCCTGCTCCTTGCCCCGCAGATTCTAAGCCAGGAGCCTGGCGGGAAGGGGTTCTGCACTTGGTACCCCACTGCTGCCCCGTCTACGCTCTTCTCTGCCCTCTCTCCTCCATTCCACTTTGGGCTTGCTCCACCCTCTCTTTTTCCTCCTTCTGTATTTGCACTTATTCTTTCTGACCACCCACTGAGGTTCCCACTCTCACATTCTACCCGAGACTCGGTTCCTAAAAATTGTTGTCTTTTGTGATTGGAGCCATAAAATAGTTCTGGAGAGAAAGCATGTCCATCTATATGGACCCACAGGCAATTGTGACATGGACTGAAATAGACTGATCAATGAATATCAAATTGGATGTGTGTGTAGAAGGTCCCGGACTCAGCTGCACATGCATGTCTGTCACTGTCTAGTGATCGTAAAGGCCAGGGGTCTCTGTGAGAGTAGAGCCATCCTTCAGAGAATGCTAAGACAGATTGTCTACTCCCCCCACCCCAGCCTAGGCCATGGGTAACAACTAGATAATCTGACAAAATCCTCTGTAAGCATATATTCATGAGGATGATGGTAGTAATGAATTACCCATCCTGTGTGCACATTTGCTTATTGATAGTAGTCCTGTCCTGGTCCGATAGCTTAGCACACACAAATGCTATCAATAGTGGGAATTGGGATCTTCTGGGCAGACAGTGGAACCTTCCAGTTCTCCTGAAAACCCTCTGCAGGAACAGCCACCTCTGTAAAGAGCTGACCTTTATCACAGACAAATCACATCATTGACGTGTGTGTGTTTGTTAATCTCATGCAGCAACAGAAACACAAGGTCAGTGCAGCCTGGAGCAGATTCTCCAGGAGAAGATGGGGGAAGGAGAGAGAAATGTTTAGAAATCTGACTTGACTTTCATATCAAAAGATGACTTCACTTTTTGGAAAGAGCGCCTGCTGTGTAGCATCTCATGGGACGTGGATGGGGCGTGACCCTCTCCTGGACTGGGTGAGAGCTCTGCTAGATTCATGTGCCCTGCATTGCATCCTCGGCATCACCTCCTTTCACCCACTAGCTTTATCCTTCGTGCTCCAGCCACTCGGCATCACCTCCATTTACCACATGCTAGCTGCTGCCTCCAGGCCTGGACACATTCTCTCCTCCTGCCTCTTCACCTGCAAATCTCTCAATGATAGTCTAGGTCTTACTTTCTGCTCTTTCTGCTTAGAACAGAATCTCTACCCCGGGGATGTTCCA
>NW_007790627.1:0-438 GCF_000696425.1 Galeopterus variegatus
GAAAATGGTATGGAGGATCCTCAAACAGTTGCAGATAGATCTACCATATGACCCAGCTGTCGCACTGCTGGAAATATATCCAAAGGAATGGAAATCATCAAGTCGAAGGTGTACCTGTTCCCCAATGTTCATTTGCAGCACTCTTCACAATAGCCAAGAGCTGGAATCAGCCCAAATGTCCATCATCGGATGAGTGGATACGGAAAATGTGGTATATCTACACAATGGAATACTACTCAGCTATAAAAACGAATGAAATACTGCCATTTGCAACAACATGGATGGACCTTGAAAGAATAATATTAAGTGAAACGAGTCAGGCAGAGAAAAAGAAATACCACAGGTTCTCACTTATTTGTGGGAGCTAAAAATAAATAAATAAATTCACACACATACATACACACACACACACACACACACACACACACACACACACAC
>NW_007790628.1:0-1974 GCF_000696425.1 Galeopterus variegatus
TCTCTTCCCTCATTGCAAATATACGATATAGGACTCTGAGTTCTTTACTTAAGAATAATAGTTATAACCTATACTCCCATCTGTGCCCCACAATATATGGCTGTATGCAATGGAAGATTGAGGCTCTATTTAGGGGATTTTCTCTTCAAGGCCTTCTAGGACACCCTGGAATGGAGAATAGATTTCAGTGAGAACAAGATTGCAACAGGAATACCAATTACTAAGCTACTGTACTAATGCAGTTGAGGGATGATAGGGCAGGGTTAGCTGGTACGGAAAAACCAGATTGGAAAGTGAGACAACGATATTGATTCCTAATGGTTCTAGAGGGGCTGAACTAAGTAGAAGGTAGTGAATCAGAGAATTCATGAGGAATAGACTTGGAAAGAGATGATCATGGTGAAAGTTTAGTCTGGGACATGCTGAGTTTGAGGGGCTTATGGAACATCCAGGTAGTGTCCCAAAGGTAACTGGATATTGAAAACAGAAGCTCAGTGATTCTAAAATTAGACACTCCAATTTGGGAATTATTAACATGTAAGGTGATAAAATCATGTGAGCGGAGATTACCCAGAATATGCTTATGGATTTTCTTTTGCTTTAAAATTTAATAAAAGGAGGAATGAGAAAGAGATACAAAGAGGAGATTCTGTTTGGTTGAGATAATTAGAAAAGGACTGGAGGGGAAAGAAAAAAGGGGGTTAGAAAAGATGAGAAAGATGTTGGCTACAGTAGAGTTAATTGATATATTACTAGCGGATTAAAAAAAAAAAAAAAGAAGGTGGTACATGATCTCCCTTAGAGGGAAAAAAGGAGGTGGTTGGGAGGCATGAAGCTAGACAAAGCTCCCATTAGCCACCAGGCCAGGCAGCACTGCCAGCCCAGGACAGCGAGACTCCTGTCTCAGTGAATGATGAGGAGGTGCTACAGAAGAGGGTAGCACAGGAAAAGGTCAGTGCTCCGTCACTTACACATAGGGAGCTTCACAAGTTGGGTGTTTATAATTTGGGGAATGTAAATATTGTGTTCCTCTTGGGTACATCATTACTCAGTGAAGATTTAGCTATTTACAAAATCATTTACAGGGAAATTGGAGACTCCTCACACCCCCTATTTCTGTGAAAACACTGCTGCTATATTGAGTAACCATAAAAAATCCAAATTAGCTTGTGCTGAGCCACCTATGCATTCAACATGGTTTCCTCATGAAAAGCTCACAATAACTTTTCTCAATACCCTTTGCTGATTCCCAGTCTGTAAAAGTATTTGAAGGCTGCACACAGCAGCAGGGAGAGAGAATAAGTTTCCCACACACCAGAGCCTAAGAGGGCTCCCTGCTGAACTGCCAGCTGTGGGGAAAGCAGCCAGCCACGGAAAGAACCATTTAGGACAGAATGTTCCTCATTTTCTAAGCTGGTCTAGATGGGATCAAAAAATTTAAAATTTAGCTCATTTCAAAGCACCAAATGATTATCTTAGATGCTACACTTTTTCATTCTCTTCCCTGATGCCTTTGGTTTTGGATAAGAATCAAAATAGCTACCAAGGTTCCCCTAAGCTCTCTGGTACACCTAGTCCAAATGTGCACGTGCGAAGCATCTCCAATATCTTTTACTGTTGCCTTTTAGAAATGCCCTTAAGACATGGCCCCATATCGTTGCATTCAACCACATTTGTACCACAAGGATTAAAAAGTACTTAAGTATAATTTTATTCTACTGTGCATCGATGCCAAATATACACACAAAAATGTCTGTATCACAACATTCCATGTTTGCATATTATTAACATGGCATAAATGATCATTTCCTGAGTTAATAGTGCAACGTAAAATTTAATCTGTATTGCTAATAAGACATATTACAGAATAGAAAAGTGATCAAAGTGATCATTTACATTATGTCATAAAACACAAATGCTTATTGTAGAACAGGGATACAATTTAAATGGTAAGGAAATTTGTGATTCATAACA